>NW_021319627.1:157446-179946 GCF_001605985.2 Dendrobium catenatum
AAAGGTCTTTGATAGCATGCAGTATCTAGAGAGCCAAAAGATACCATTAGCTATATTCCTATTTGAAGGAGAGGCTGAGAGATGGTGGATTGGATAGCATATAAAGAAATTTTAGGGGATGACTAATGGTGAGATCACTATAGTATTCAGGATGTGGTTTGGACCTCCGTCAACCTGAAAACATATGCAAGAACCTTTAATTAAGTTGGAGCAAGGATGCAAGATAGTGATATAGTATGAGGCTGAGTTTACTGCTCTTGTTAGGTATGCTCCTTATTTGATCCCCACTGCTGAAGAAAAGTGCTCAAGGTTTCTGCAAGGGTTGAATAGGGAGCTTAGACATCCACTAGTACCTTATCGATTCAAGAGTTTTTTGAGTTGGTGGAGCGGGCTAAACTTATAGAGATTGATTTGGCAACACCAGTATCAAATTATGAGGTGGGATCCATATATGATGATGAAATGCATATTTTTGGGGCATTATTCTAATTATTATACAGATTTATTATTACTGCATCGATTTATTATTATTATATTAGTCTATAGCTCTTATCATCGGATTATTATTGTTATTGATATAGACACTGGTATTATTCAATACTACTGAGCACATGATATAAAATAACTGGATAGCATATGAACATTCTGATATGATTTTACTATATTGACTTGATTTCAATAATCATTAATGATGTTTTGATTTGATGCTTTATATGATTTTATACTGACTGATATTATGGATATGTCAATTTCTTTAGAGATATGACACTCATACTAGTTTACTCCTTCACGGGCTTTTATACTGTAGTGTTTTACTATTTATATATTTTACTACCATTTTATTTGAATTTTTTTATTTATGTATTGATTCAATGATCATATGAATATAAATGCAATAATTAGATTATTGGCATGCATATTGCTCCTTTACCAAATTTTGAGTTTAGTTATAGGTTTTTGTGACTTGTTGGGCTTTTTAAGCTTATTATATGGTTAAATTCTTTCAGGTGAATGCAGGGGAGCATGAGTGTGAGGCTAATTAGGGTTTTTTAGGTTCTGTTTCTTTTTATTTTTGTTATTCTATTGTACTCATGACATGATAGATATGTGATGATTATGTATATCCTGAGTAGTGTATATGAATTTTGGTATTAATTAAATATAGATATGTACATTGATGTTTTAAATTATAGAATATATTGTACTATTTATTAATGATATATGATATTAGATAGCTCTGGTTGTTGATTATTTAAAGGATAAATAATAATTCTTCCAATTTAGATTCTAGGGCTTCATATGTAATCCATATGATTATGAACTCAGGTTGGTAGACTATTTATGAGGAACCCTTTATTATTGTTATTAATATTATCCATGAGTTTTCTTGTCAATGCTAAGGAGGTCCAAAATAAAATTTTTATATAAGTGGTAAGTTGCTTTCTTTCGATCACTCAACTATTAACTAACTTACTAAGTTGAGTGATTTAGAGGATGATGATTATTATGGATTTAGCTTAGAACAAACTAACTAATAATGGATTTGTGGACCCCATAATGGGGCTATTTGGAAGAAATAAGATGGTTAGCTAATTAATTTTATAGCCAACTATTTAACTAAAACTTCTAAATTGTGGTATAACACTATTTCAACTCATCTTTTTTCAAGCAGAAATACAAAAGAAGTAACTAGATATTGGGCTATTTTGAGGTATTCCATTTAAGAGGAGTACTCTTGTAATATTGGGATGCTTGTTCATTCATTTCTTTTTAAAATCATTATGGGAACAAATTTTTTCATAGGTTTAGGTCACCCTTTTCTTATTTATGCTCTTTGTGTTATAGGTGGGGTTAGAGGTGATCCGGGTAAGGAACAAAATTTTCCTATTTTTACGCTCACTAAAATGAACAAGAGAGTTTTAAATGATTAGATGTAGATGAGGAGGTTGGACTTAGTAAGCCCAAGTTGACCAGAAGAACCAACAATAGTAGGAGCGCTCGATCCCCTAAGCACTTAGGTGAACAGGCAAAAAATTTGAGAGAGAAGATGTTTCGAGTCACAATTTTTTTTATGAAAACTGTAGTTGGTAGGCTCATTATCCAGGAATGTAGGAAAAGCATCTACACTATATAGCTAGATTCAATGAAGCTATAATGGGATGTTCAAAATGATCCCTTTCTTAAACATTCAGACTAGCTTCATTTTCCTATTCCTCCAAAAGTCCTAATCTTTTCTTTGGACCTTCTCTAATGATGATGGTAAGGAAGATGATGAAGATAGATATTTTGAATGATTATACTTGTTGTTGTTGTTTTTATTTGTTTTGCTTTTTGGTTTGATGGCTTTAAAGGAAAGAGAGATGTGATAGTTTTTTTATAGTTGTTCATTTTTTTTTTTTTCTTTCTTATTTATTTTATATTTTTGTGCTTGTTGAGATACCTATGATTGTTTTTGTTGTCAATGGCTATTAGAGCCATTACAAATTTTTTGGTAAGAGCAAATCATTGCATGTGATGGAGGAGAATAGTGTTGTAGAATAGTGCTTCATGCACTATAGTTATCTTATTTTATATTTTTAGCGTTCCCTTTTAGCAACTTTATCATTTTAACTTAAAATACAATTTTATCTTTATCACAAAAAGTTTTAATCATTTCATTTCTATTCTTGTTTACTTTTTAGTTAAATATTATTTACATTATTTTTTTTGTCCTTTACATTTAATTAAAATTCTCACATATGCTTAATTATTGGAAATGAGCTTTATATAGCACTTGCACATTGAAGACTAGCATAGCCAAAATAAAATAGCAATTAAAAATTATTTAAATCTAAAAATAATATTAAAATCTAGGTGATAATTTGGAAGAATAAACTACAATCATTTTTAATTCAAAAATCAAAGAAATTAACTAAAGAAGATAATAATTTATTCACTTGCTTTGAACTGAAAAGCTATACACTTAAGCATGGATTAAAGATTTAAAGATTGAATAATTGAGTTTAGAAAAAAAATATATATAGATTTAATTACTAAAATTATTATAAACTTAATTGTGGAATTAGTGAGCTTACCATGATCCTAACATTAATTCAATTTAGGGTTACTTGAAGGAAGAAAAAAATAAGATATTAAAAATTATTATTTACTAGTCAAAAGACAAAAAAATATGAAAAATATGAAAATTAAAAGAAAGAAAGAATAGGAAAAAAGAAAGATAAATTTTAAAAATTGGTATATGATAAGGCTCAATTTCTAAAAGAATTCAAAATACTTAAATCAAATAGAAAAAGGAAAGTGAACTAATGCATATGATCATCCATGAATGACTTTTTTAAATTTAACTATAATCACAAATATTGTCTAAATGATACATCCTTCATATTTCAAATCATTATTTGTCATTGCACTAACACCTATAGTGAATAAGCTCAATTTGAGTAATAATAAAGAAGATTCATTAAGAAAATTATTTATAATTATTCAATTTTATACTACAACATTGATCATTCAAAATTACATCTAGAAAGTGAAGTATTATCTTATATTTTTTTTATTTTTAATTACCAATTTTTATTTGGCCTAGTAAGATAATAAATTGGTAACTAAACCCTTATTTGAGGACAAACAAGATTTTAAGCTAGGGAGAATTTATTAAGTATAAACTTTTTAGTATTTAATATCTTAAATATCTATAAAATTTTTATTTTTAGTGATTGCTATGTATGAAATGCTCAAGAAAAGCGGAAATTTTTATAAGGGTTAAACTGGTATCGTAGCGATCCAACTACCACCTCTGCAGCAACAATAACACCTAGGTGCTAGATCAAGAAATCACAACATTGGCACATCAGGAAAATGGCAATTATTTTAGAGCCCCAGTGGAGCCAAGGTTAGCGCTACAACATTTCTTAGTGTAGGGGTGCTCAATATTAGCATCGCAATAACTAAGGCATATGAATTTGAGCCTTGAGCTTTACTATGTCGCAACACGAGATAATAAATTCAAGTGTCACAATGTTGTAGTGAAGCAATTGGTAAAGGATAGAGCCATGCAAAATTAGCCAAGTGATGAACTAGTTTAGCTAATAGTGGTGTCAACTTAACATAGTGCCATAATGGGACAAAGTTAATAGAACTATAGCCCTAGTTCATTTTATAATGCTATGACACCACCATGTTAAGCACCTTGGTTATTGAGTTATCTGGAAATATTTTTATGGCAGACAATTAAAAAGAGGAAGGTAAAGTGAAATCTATAGAAGCTAGTTTATTAGAAGAAGATATACCAGATCTGGCTCAAGCTAGATCATCGAAATTCCAAAGTCAAGAAGTTCGTTAGAATAGAAAAGAGGGTAGAGGAGTTAATGACTTCCCTAGCTATTTTACAAATTAAATAAATTCCTTCACCTATAAAATAAATAGAAACCATAACTTTAAAGTTAATTTAGTATTGCAGTCAGTACATGGAAATATTAAAAGAAAATCAAGTAAAAGTTATAAATCAGATAAAGACTCTACACAATATATAGATATAAAGTAGCTAATAAAATAGCAATCAAAATAGGTTTTGGCATAATCCCAAGGTATTTTGTTTGTTATGAAGGGTAGTACCTGAAAAAAATATGTTTTGATTCCTTATTCCAATTAATTTCTTCTACCTATATTCAAAAAATTTGATGGTACTAAAAACTTTAAACAACATTTAACATAGTTGGGCTAGTTGTTGCAATGCAAGAGGCAATGATGTGCTATTATTCATGTAATTTATCGCTACTTTATTTACGATAATTTTTTATTGGTATCTATAATTGCCAAATTGGTCAGTATGCACATTTTTTGAACTAGAATAAATATTTATAAAATGTTTGTAAGAGTGCATCATCATGTGATAGTTAGGTATCTAGTGATAAAAAATAGAAATGTAGTAAAATCTGGTAGACTACATTCAAAAATGGAGGAGTCTTAGAATGATGTGTGAGCCTTAAATTTAAGAGAAGTTTACTACAAAATACTCCTTAAGAATATTCATGGCATAGTGGCCTTTTTATTAAATGGATTTAGTTAAAACAATTGAGAAACTATTAAATAAAACATCAAATCTTTAGGAGGAAGCTTCTCAGTTATCACTCTTTAAAAATCAACCTGCAATTGAGATAAAAAATTTGACATCAAAAGGTTTTGTTGAAGAAGTCTAGGTCAGTATTAGCAGTTGACAAAGGTATACATGCTATTAAATTATAGTAGAAAATCAATGTCATCATTCACAATACAACTAGTTCAGTAAATTTTAAAAGGAATAGTTTAAGCCTCATTCCAGACTTACTCTTAAAGAGATTAGAGAGAGTTTGATGCTCTTAATATAAATCATATTAATTCAAAAAAGGAAGTCATCAAAAGAATTGTTAAGAATCTCTTGAATAAATTCAAGTTCAAGATTCATGAACTAAAATGTTAAAAGATGTGGGTAAATTCAGGCAACCCAATTATTATCAATATCACAATATGTTAGGTCATGACTTAGAAGATTGTATAACCTTAAACGAAGTGATTAAAACAGAATATTAAATCTAAGGTGGTTTTGATATCCAATGACTATTTAATTTATCTAGGTTAATAATTAATTAGTAAGCCTTCTATACCCTTTTTAATTTTAAGAAGTTCTAAATAATTTATTTCATTCATCTTCCAAGGTATCTCTAGGAGTCCAAATCCCTTTTCGGCTGATCATATAGCTCCTGAGGTGAGGTATAGAATAAAATTCCAACTAATGAACTCGTGAATAAGTCAGCTTATTAGTCTACAATATTTTAAAAGAAGGGTTCGATAAATAAAATTTTAAATGTAAATAATAAAATTTTAAACCCAATTAACGTAGAATAAAAGGATCTTATACCACTAGTACTATAGGATTTCTATTTTGTCCCATCTATGACTAATAAAAAATAAAAAAAATTCAAAGTATATCTTATTTATAACTAATGTTGATTATATATTTATTTACTTAAATACCTCAAATGAAAACAATTCTTATAAATTTGAAATAAACATGAATAAAAAAAAAATCTTATCAATACTTTTTGATAATGATTCCAATGTACTTGAAGTTCAAGATGACAGTTCGATGCAGGATGTTAAGCCTCATTGAACTGTCCCTAGGCATACTAAGAGTGTGTGGGGGGGGGGGGGGGGGGGGGGGGGTGAATTGGTCGTTTAAAAAAATAACAAAAAATAGTTTTTTGAGATATTTCAAAAACTTTTTTAAAAAAATTAACACCTAAATATGGTGATGATGAGTTACTCAAATTAGTATATCATCAAATATACAATTTTCTAACATGTAATTTTAAGAGAAAATAAAATGAAAAAAGTAAATAACATAAAGTAAAACTCAAAATGAACACGCAAGAATTGTATAGTGGTTTGGTCAAACAATGAAATACATACATTCCCCGCAGTCCTCCTTTCCAAGTATTGCACTAAAACTTTAGTGTCTCTCCTTTTGCCCTATAAGCTAATAAAAGAAGCCCTTAATATCTTTTGACCAACCTAGTGCGGTAGATAATCTTGAACTCTTTTTCACCAACATGGTGAAGGCACATAACCTTGACCTCTTTCTTACCCTCTTATTGAAGGTAGAGAATCAAGGAATCTTTTTTCACCCTCTTAGTTAAGGTAGAGGTCCTCAACAGTCTTTGGGCTGACATTCCTCTTCCAAGAGCTACCCAAGAAACTGACCAAGTCACTCAGAGGAAACAAGGTAGAATCTTACTCAGAGCAACTGTGTGGAAACCCCTCACACTTCTTCTCCCTTACTCACAAACTCTCCTATTTCCTTTCCAATGCTATTCAAGATCTCTCTCAAAGCTCTCTCTCTCTAGAAAATCTGACAGCTAAAGACTTTAAACAAATCTATTTAAAGATATTAAATATAAGGCTTCATAAAAAACACTAATAATTTAATTAAGTTGACATTGATCGTATAGTACAATAGAAGATCATACAGTATAATTAGTTCAAATAGCCATATGAGTATTGTATGAAGCATAAGGTGTTATATGATTAATTTAAGTATTTGAGTTGATCATTTTGTAAAATATATTTAATCATCAGATATGAATACTTCAATTGAATTGGATTATCATCCTGTACATTCCGTGGTAATTAATTATCATACCATACAAAGATTGGGTCGTCAAAAGTGATTGGTCTAATCATATCCTACAGTCAGAGTTAAATAATTAATCCAAAGTTGATCCCCTTTTTACAAGATTAGATTGGGTAAGATTTGATTATATCATACAAAATAATGAGTATCATGCGGTATGATTAATATAAATTTTGAAATACAAACTTCTGCATAAAATATGATTGGCGACTAAAATCATGATTTCCGTTGATTGTCCTATATGATATGGATAATATAGTACAATGAGTAAAAAACATTAATTAAGATTATTTTCCAATATAATTATTTTTCAAAAAGGTGGTCTTACAATATGATATGAATCAAACAATATAATAATTCAAAAAAGATTACACTTTTAATTTTCTTTTTTTTTTCTCACTCTCTTGTGTGTGTGTGTGTGTGTGCACGATCACCAAGTTTAACATCCAACAAACACAAGATTTTAACTCAAAAAATGTTGAATAAAATAAAATAAAAAATATAAAGTATTAAAGAAAGTTAAACCTATTCATTATAGTCTGGAGTTGATAACTTTACATGGTGTATGGTGGACCTAAAATGTTTGTGGACAAGAACAAATATCCAATGTTGGGTCTAGTAAATAGGTTGTTAAACCTAATTAAATGTCCCAAGGCTAACCAAGAGGGGGGTGAATTGGTAATTTAAAAATTATACTTCTACTCTTGGATTTTTAGAAAACCTTTTTAATTATTAATGCAAGTTAAATTTAAACTTTCCTAACATCCAATAATAATAATAACATAAGATGACATAGTAGACAATCCAATAATATTTATTATCATCAAAATTATAAAAATTGGGTCCATATTTGAAATAATCTACCCCTTTTTTATGATGGAAAATATTAACGCTTAAGGTTTCAAATTAATTTTGCTATGTACTAAACTCCCCCTTACTAGTTGAGGTTTTTTGAAAATAGGGAGATTTTTTATTTTTTATTCAACAATTTTTATTTTAGAGGAATGAATAAGAAGAACAAGAAGAACACATAATCATGAATAAGAAAAAAAACAAAAAATAAGAAATGAACAAAAACTAGACTAAACATAACAAAATGGAAATACAACCTACCAACAACATTCTATAGAAATGCATCCTACCAACAACATTCTACTGCCCCTTTTTACATCACCAAAAAAGAGGAACAACTAAGCATAAGAATAAAAACAAAATAAATTGGAGAATGAAAAGAAAAATATTGACATAAACTATAATAAACAACACATACTAAAATTTTGAAGTTCCTTGATTAGGTGGTGGGGGTGCAGGTGGTTAAAAGTATCAATGAAGGGAAGTAAGATACTCTTAAAACCATGCCATATCAGTCTCATGCTACTGATGTTGCGATGTGATGTAAACATCATAGCAAGTCTTCATCAGATCAAATCACTAAATGTGTCTCATACTGAGAAGGCTGGTGTACATGTGCTGGTGTTGGAGCTCCCTATGCCTACTTTAGCTTTAAGTCTACCTAATGAATATTTTATAGATATTCACTAAGAAGGACGTGGAAGGAGTAGTCTAAATAGATGATTGGAAGATGGTCAAATGGTGTAGGAAATTAAAGTTTGTATTTTGATTGCAAAATATAGGGAGTGATATGACCTAATACATGATTTTGCTTTCACTTATTTTTGGGAGCTCTAACACATGTAAGGTTTTTAATGTATCAAATAATCAGAACAATTGCATTTAAATTAATCCCAAACATAAGTAAATAGTGATAGATAGAAGTTGTGTGATGTTTATCCTATCACCATATTTTGGATTGAAGTTTTAATTTTTGATTTCTGCTAGCCTCCTAGTGACATAAGATGAAATTAAGTGATATAACTGTTGATTTGAAGGCAAGAAAAGAATCATAGAGTAACTCAATGTTGAATGGAAATGCCAGGGTAAGAATAAATTGAAGGGTGGTGTAAGTAAATATACTGAGTACTTGGAAGTTCCAAACTTCCTTATTTATAATCTTAAAAGGGTTGATCCAGACAGCCTCATAGCGATGATATGCCACTTCATCCTCTACTTCAGGAAAATGGATATCAATTGGACATCTTGAAGAACTCATAATGAAAGCCATTGAGTGCCATCCATCGACCATTACAAAGTGTAAAACATTATATAAGAAGAGAGGATGATAAAGAGGAAGGATTTGTGTGAAGAGAATGTTTTAGATTCCTCACTTTAACTAGAAATCATGTAGATTGTATAGTATGATGTGTGATCATACAATACAATTGAAAGAATTTAATTCATCCAGTCCAATTAGTCAAAAATGTTGGTCCTGCTATACAGTACATTTAGAATCATATTCAAGGATTAGTGTTAAAACGGTCATCCTAAGGCTTCAGCCTTGATGAACTTTGATTGGTCATATCATACAAAATGAACATGTGTTCATAAATTTAGATATGATATTAAATAACATTATGGTTGTATTCAATTAATCTAATGATAAGTGCTATGTGAATCAATATGTATGAATGGGATGTTCGTAAAGTACAATAACAAAATATCGATTAATCAAAATAGTAGGATGTGATATTAACAGTGATATTATATTTTGTGAAGATAGTACAATACAATATAGGATCAAATAATACAATGTAACCAATTTTGAATTTGTGTGAGATGATTAGGAAACCTTCAAAAAAATATTTACACAAATAATTCATAGATATAAATAACAAACATGAAAATTTAAAAAACAAATTACATCAAAAAATTAATAATATTTATGCTTTTTATTTCCAATTCAACCTAAATCAAGCATGAATGTCTATAACACATAGTCTAGTCCTTAAGGTGCTAAAGCTTTTATAGGCAAGGGATTTTATAAGGATGTCTACCAATTAACTTTTAGTAGCTATATAACATTGTTCTATAACCCCATGTTTAAATGATTTCTAATGAAATGGTTCCTAATGTCTATGTGCTTAGTCTGAGAGTGTTATATTGGATTTTTTGAGATACAAATGGTAATAGTATTATCACACATGATTGCAATAGTGTTGATAGGGAGTCCATGGTTAAGGATTTTTTGCTTAAGCCGTATGACTTAAGCAACACATCTTCCTACAGCTATGTATTATGCTTCAGTAGTAGATAAGGCTACAAAATTTTATTTTCTACTTAACTAAGAGACTAAAGATTATCTTATAAATTGATTGGTTTTATAGGTACTTTTTTATCAACCCTATATATCTAAAGTTTGAATTAAAAAAATCCTATTATTTTAAAGGAAGATTAATGCCTAGGATTCCAGATTCCTAGGTTCTAGATTCTTAGAAGTTATCTAAGAGTTCTCTTAATAAAAATAATATGGGACTCCTTAGGATCAACTTGAAATCTAACACAAAAATAAACACTAAATATAATGTTAGGTCTGCTAGTAGTCAAATACAAAAGAGATACTTTAATCCCCCTATACTTCATCTAATCTATACATTTTCCACTTGGATCCTTATCCAATTGAATGGTAGAGCTCATAGGTGTATTTATTTTCTTAGCATTTTCTATATTATATTTCTTTAAAATTTCATATATATACTTTTCCTGTATAAGAAAAGTTCTATTATCCCTTTGATTCACACTAAATATGAGAGTAAGTAAGCTCTCCCATTATTGGGGGATCACCTCTACCACTAATGTCTTCCTATTAAAAACTTAGTGGGCTTTACTAACATAAGAATATCCTATGAAAACTCCTTCATAATATTTAAGATCAAATTTTTCTAAGATATATTTTTCATTTTTTAGAATAAACATCTTACAGCCAAAAACATGAAGATGAGAGATGTTTGGTGTCTTACATTTTAGTAATTCTTTAGGTGTCTTATTGAGTTTGGTTCTAACATTAACCCTATTACAAACATAGCAAGAATTATTCTCTACTTCAGCCCAAAAATACTTAAGAAATGAATACGCAGCTAGAATGGTTCTAGTAGCTTCAACCAAGATTTTATTCTTTCATTCAGCAACTCCATTCTACCAAGTGGTTTTACGAGCTAAAAATGTATATTCTATTTTTAGCTCCATACAGGAATGATTCAAACCTATCATTTTCAAATTCCTCACCATGACCCCTATAGATAGTTGAAATTTCATAACAAAATTTATTTTGAATCCATGTAGAGAATGTCCTAAATTCCTTGAATGATTCATTCTTATGTGATAAAAAACTAATCCAATAAAATTTTGAGTAATTATCAATAATCACATATCCATATGTTTTCCCATCTAAGATGGAAGTGCTAACCAATCCAAATAAATCCATGTAAAGGATTTCTAAAGGTCTACAGGTGGTGATGTTCTTGATTAAGCAAAATAAAGTTTTTATTTATTTTTCTAGTTAGTAGGAATCACAAAGGTGGTCCTTAGAGAATTCTAGTTTGGTTATAGATCTAATTAGATCCTTTTGGGTCAACTTTTTAAGTGTTTTCGTGCTTGTATGATATAGTCTATTTTACCAAAGCTAAGGTTCATCAGCAACAGTTTCCAAAAATAAAGAACTAGTATCTTTAATATAATTCAAGTCAAGCATGTAAACATTATTAATTATCTTTCCCTCTAAAATAATATTTCAACTTAAACTGATATCATAACCATAATTTAAGAATTTAATATTTAATACTAAGCAAGCTATGTTTCGGGCCATCTACTAGTAAAATATTTTTGATAATAAAATTCTTAGAATTTCTAATCATACCTAAACCTACCACTTTGTTGGTGGTATTATATAAAAGTGTAACTTTTCCTCCTATTTGGCACCTAGTGAGATGAATTTCTTTATATCTCTGGCACGTGTTGTGAGCATCCACTATCTAGGTACCACATCCTCTCACTAGGCCTTTTATGAGAGCACTCCTTCAAATAAAATTAATGGTTAAATTTGTGAACCAAGGTGTGTTTGGTTTCCACTTTAGGCTTTGATGAATGACTTGCATGCATGATATGTTATGGTGCATGTGATTTAGGCCTCCAGACTAAATGTGTTGTACGGTGTATTGTGTAAGTGTAGGCTATATGACCTTGCATGCCACAAGAATAACACCAAACACTTGGGAGAGGATTCACTTATCTATATGTGGTGTGGTGCCTTTCCATGGGATATGCAATGCATGTTGTGTCCTAGGATATGATTGTGTATGCATAGGCCTATGAGTATCTTGTAGAAAGATTTTAAATTTTATTTCTAAAGCATTAGTTGTACACTTTTAACTACTAATTCTAATAAGATGTCATGCCCATTACTTTCTAGATCATCTATAATTTTATTTAATCTATCTAATGCATTGTTTAACTAAATATAAACTTGAATTCATGTTCATTAATTAACTGAACATGCTTTAATTGTAATGCATCTAATTTATCAAGTATAGACATGTGCTCTTTATGTAATGTAGAATGTTCCACTTTAAGGCTATTATGATCTTTTACAAACATGAAAATTTAGAGTTTAAACTAACATAAATTTTCTTAAGCTTCTAGAATGAATCATGATTTTTTTAAGATATTATAATAAGTTCATCATAGGATAGCTAACATATCTCATCTTAATCAGAGATGATCAAAATAATCATTAGCCAAAATAAAAATTAATTACCTCCACCTCTACTTCCTGTTTTGATGATTATAAGGAAAAGTTAACCCAAAAAGCATTTTGTGTCTTATTATTTCCTTTCTTAAAGTTTGCCTTTTCATCACCCTTTTCCTTGCTTGGGTAAGTTTTTAGGTTGGGGAAATTAGATCTCAAAAGCCTAGATTCCTATTCTCAATGTAGATTATGCTAAATGAATCTTTAAGATTTTTATTATTTTACCTTTGTTCCATTGTCAAAGATATTTTTTTCTTTCTCATCGGAAAGTTTTTGAACTGTCAAGTCTTCAGCATAATGTCATCATCCTCCTCAAATATAGAGCTTTCTCTGTTAGAAATATTTGGTTTCAAAGCCACAGCTTTCTTCTTTTTCATATCTATTGTATCCTATAATCTTTGACTCACACCTTACTCATAGCAATCAATGAGCCTAGCAAGTTATTTATATAATAAATATTAAATTTTTTTATTCATAAATGCAGTAACCTTAGAACCATAATTACTATGTAGAGAATAAAGAACTTTATTATTTTTTTAGAATTTGAAATATCCCTACCTAAAGAATGCAAAGATGTGATTATTTAAGTAAACCTAGTATACATGTTCAAGATGTTTTCATTAGGTTTCACACAAAAAATTCATAATCATGTAATAAGATGTTCAACCTAATTTTTTTTTACTTCACTAGTACATTCATATATAGTTTATCCCAAATGACCTTTCTAGTGGTACAAGCAAAAACTATTATGTAATCTTTAGACATAAGAGCGTAGAAAAAGTAGTATAAATATTTTTCATTAAATTGAGCAAAGTCCCTATCCTGAATACTCCATTCATTGAGTGATACTTCAGTTTTGATTCCATTAACAAAATGAAAGGGTGCATAATAACCTTCTTGTATTAAAAACCACACATGTAAGTCAATAGATTGTAAGAAAGATTACATGCAAGTTTTCAAAAAATTAAATGGTATATTATGAAATAAAGTTGGATGAGTTAAGGAATAATCACTTGTGGTGTTCCATTACCACAATATGCCATGACTCATTTTTCTCAACAATTTCTAAAATTCCACTTATGAGACCTGCTCTAATACCAATTGAAAGATCCAGGTATGATGTTAATCTTGGTTTAACTATCCCTAGGCACAGCATGAGAGGGTGGGGGCCGAGGGGTGAATTGGTTGTTTTAAAAAATTTCTTTAACACCAAAAAGTTTTTGATATATTTTAATAAGATAAAAAAAATAATGATATCACATAATATGGAAGCAACTTAATGAAACAAAACATGGAACTATGGTGATGATGAGTTACTCAAATCAATATATCATCAAATGTAAAATTATTTAACATGCAAATTTTGGACAAAATAAAGCACGGGAAAATAAATTGTAGAAAGTAAAAACCAATATGAACACACCAAAATTATATTGTGGTTCAACCAAATAAATTCCTATGTCCAGTGCCCGGAGAACATTTCGAGTATGGTACAAAACTTTAGTTTCTCTCCGTTAACTCCCACAGTTAAGTAGAGAATCCCTTACAATCTTTTCACCAACCTAGTGTTGTAAATAACCTTGACCTCTTTTTTGCACTCCTCATCAAGGTAGAGAAACTAGCAATCCTTTTTTACCCTCATAATGAAGGAACAGAATCTATACCTCTTTTTTCCTTCTTGGTGAAGGAAGACAACCTATAAAACCTTTTTGATCCACTTCCAGATGGAAGAGAACCTTGACAGTCTTTGTGCTGACATTCTTATACCCAACGCTACCCAAGAAACTAAGAAAAACACTCAAATGAAACAAGGAAGAAGCTTTCTTAGAACAACCATGTGAAAACCTCTCACACTCCTTTTTACTCAAAAACAAAATCTCCTTTATCTATTCCAAAGATCTCCAAGATCTCTCTCAAAACCCTCTCTTCAAAAACTCCAACAGTCAAAGACTTGAAATAAGTTTATTAAGAATTCTTAAATATAAAGATTTACCAAAATCCTAATAATTCAATTCTTCCAACACAGATCGTAAAGTATGATAGGTAGGAATGATAACTTTAATTTTTCTGAGGGATGCTAAAGATAGACTTTATAAATTACAAGCTCAGGAGGAAGCTTTGGAAACAAAAAGTAGTTGTGAAACACCTTATTGAAGGTGATAATAATACTATTTATTTCCAAAATTGGTTTAGAAGAAACTTGCTAAAAATCATAATAATAAAATTAATCATGGTGATGGTTCTGTTA
This sequence comes from Dendrobium catenatum, assembly GCF_001605985.2. Classification (NCBI taxonomy): domain Eukaryota; kingdom Viridiplantae; phylum Streptophyta; class Magnoliopsida; order Asparagales; family Orchidaceae; genus Dendrobium; species Dendrobium catenatum. The sequence continues at coordinate 172,501 of NW_021319627.1, forward strand.
CTGAGGATGGCTTGAAAATTGCTAATTTAGCGGTTCAACATTTTCAAAAGCATCTCAATAAGGATTTTAGTCATGTTCATATTGAGAACCTGGTATTATCCAAAACCTTATTTCTCAAGTGTATAATGAGTTCCTTTCTAAATATCCAACTTTAGAGGAAGTTAAAGAGATTATTCATGGCATTAATGGTGACTCTATGGCTGGGTCGGAAGCTTCACCACTATGTTTTTTTAGAAATCCTGGCATATTATTAGTAATGATCTTTATCCTGCTGTTAATTATTTTTTTATGGAAACTATATTCCTAAGTTTTTTACTTCTACTTCTTTTGTGCTTATTACCAAAAATAACTCTATTGGTAAATAGAATGGCTTTAGACCTAATAATATATGCACCTTTTTTAATAAATTGCTTTATAAAATTTTTATGAATCATTTAACTTCTTTTTTCACTAAAATTATCTCAGATTTTCAATTGGGTTTTATTAAAAGGTGGGGTATTGATAATAATATTCTTTTTTCCCAAGAATTTTTCGAAGACCTGGATGTTAGAGTGAGAGGTGGCAACATGATTTTAAAACTTGATATTGCCAAGGCTTTTAATAACATTGATTGGAACTTTCTTTATAATATTATGAAGTTGTTTGGTTTTGATTTGAATTTTATCAATCTTATTAAAAACTGCATTGAGGTTTCTCATTTTTCTATCATTGTTAATGGTAAAAGGAATGGTTTTGTTAAATCCTCTTATGGCCTTAGATAGAGCGATCTGATATTTCTTGCACTCCACATTATTGCTACTAAGTACTTATCTAGAGGCCTTGCAAACCCCTTTGAGAATTACTCTAGCCTCTATTTTAAAACTTTGGGTGGTTTTTCTATCTCTCATTTATGTTTTGCAATTCTCTTCATCATTTTTATGAATTCTTCTATTAACAGGATTAATAAACTTATGGATTTTTTTCATCAATTTTAAATGGTTAGTGGTATTGTACTGATCAAACATAAGTATTGCTTTATACCCTCTAAGAAAGTGCATAAAGATTATATTTTGGCTATTAAATATTTAATTGGTTTTAAGCATGGTCATTTCCTTATTAAGTAACTTGGGGTGCCTCTTTTCAAGGATAAAAAAGAAAACTTTTCTTTTTAATGATTTAGTTACTACTGTACAGAATAAACTTCTATCTTTGGATTCAAATTTTCTCAGTTTTGGGGGTAGATTAATTCTCATTAAAAGTGTTCTTTGTTTTGTGCCTGTTTATAATTTCAAACACTTCTTCCTACTCAGGAGGTTTATAATAAGATTGATAGGCTTTTCAATAATGTTTTCTAGAAAGGGGCTAGTAGAAATTCTAAAATTATTTATTCCTCTTGGGACAAGTGTTGTGGTGTCCTGGAAGAAGGAGCCTTGGGGTGTAAGAGTATAAATGATTTGGCCTATGCTTTTTCTTTCAAGTTAAAATACAATTTTCATGCTAAAGTGAGCCTCTGGGCTAGTTTTATATTTGCTAAGTATTATGTGGGTAAACATCCTACTAGTTATTATTTTAACCAAGGTAATTCTAAAGTGTGGCAAAGACTTTGTAAAGTTAAATGGGTTGTTGAGCCATTTATCAATTGGGGGCTTGGTGATGATGAAATTTTTTTTCAGCAAGATCGTATGTGGGGGTGTGGACCTCTGAAAGGGATCCGCTTAGTGGGGGACTGAGAGCAGAGGATATATTACTGCACCATCCCAAAGGATAGAAATGATCGCATGCCTTCGTTCTCTTCATAAGCAGGCCAATGGAAGGGCATATTAGATCGTATAAATGATTAACTTTTGTGGATAACGATTCTTGCCAATGCACCCTTATGGGTAATAAATTATACGACCTGATCAAAATAATAGGTTTCCCAACCCAATATATTAGCCCGAGTGGGGTTTATTTGATAGTAGAATTTTGTTTCCCATTGGCGCAAACCCCCGTGGTTAATTACATCTCAGGCCAGAGCCTAAGAATACTCTTGATTAAGGATCTGGCATTATTATTTCCAAAAGGGGATTAACACATAGAGCATAGACTAGAAAATCCTACTCAAAGGGAAAGAAAGGGTTCATGTGGGCTTAGTCAACATGTATGGTTCATACCAACATACGAAAGGACTAAGGCACTGAGAAGGAAACTGGAGAGAAAAGGAAACAATGCACTCACAACACAAATGAGAGAAGGATGGAGGTGGCGTCATCCATGTGACACAGACAGGCAGAATTTATAGTCCCAGAAGAAAAGGAGACTTATTCACCGATTAGACATACTAAAAGACACCCAATATATTATCCTTGAATCCTATATCTATGATGGGTTTGATGTTATACACCCAACACTAACACCCATATGCAAATTAATGCATCATGAGCTTATATCCTTCCTGAAAAGGAAAGCTAGCAAACCATCTAAGTGCAATAAATCCATGTTATCTGGTCTTTATGAAAGATTGGTAGGTAGCTCAATTTTTTAAAGTAAGGCTGATATTTAGAGAGTTTTATAATTTGCCTTAGATTTATATAGGGAGAATACTCCTATAACTAATTCAATTAAAGTTTTAATTATATTAGTTTCTAATGTAATGCATGCTTGTTGAAAGGTCTCAAAATTAAAAATGCATGAACTTTAAAATGGCTTATTAAATAATTTTTAAGAAAAGATTGGGCTTCCCCTGGTCCGGTACTTTATCCTCATATGTCAGATTATCTAAACTTTACCCGCAAGTAGAGAAGTGTCTTAGAGTAAGGGAGGAGAAAAAAATTAATATACATACAACCCTAGATGATTTTGACTATTCCCTAGGTCATTAGACTTATATGTTATTTAATCCCTAAAATATTAAAGTTTTGTTATGAGTAAAAAAGATTTTTATCCTAGAGAGCCTAGATAAAATAGACCAAGCACATATAAGAAAGAAACCTAGATAAGTATGTAATTTTTACTATGCACATAAAGTAAACACATCAATATAAATTAACCCAGAGTAAAAGAAAGAAAGAATTTCCGTGACAAGTGCTGTATAAATATAACCAGGGTCTACAGAAAAGTAATGATGGTCAAGCCCCACCAACAATAATATTGATTCTAATCCTACTAAATGATGCAAGTCTTAAAAGCAAGGCATTTCACCTTCAAGTGGATCATCCTCCTCCGATTCATCTTCCTTTGGATCACCTTCCTCCGAATCAACTTCTTTATATTGTTCTTGTATATTTTGTTCTTCAGAAGGGTACCTAAATGACTAAGAAATTCCCTATTGAGGGCCTTTCTTTTTCTCTTTAGGTATTGAGTGTTTGAAATGCCTCACTTTTATAAGACTTTCATAGCTCAATATGAATTACAAATTACATTACATCATCAGAAAAGGAAAATTGTAGACTCTCCTATATGGTTATCCTAATAAAAATATCCCAAGAAGTTTATATATGCGCAAAAATAAAACACACTTTATCATGCTCTTATTTATTTTGGGGGCTAAGCAATCTGGAGGACCTGTAGCAAGCAATTACATGATATATTTATTATAATTTTTAGCACCTTTTATTTTTAGCACTGTATGAGAATGGCCACCTACATAAGGCAACATTAATATCAAAGGCACCCCTAACGCATGGGTGATCTATCACATAAATCACATCATAAGTGAAGTATACAAGGCATAATAATTAAATAAACATCATAGCAACCATCACAACAAATCAAACCAAAGCAACACTTGTGCCACATACAAGGGCATAACATCGTAAAAATAGAAAAGGGAAATCACTCGCCCTTATTCTAGAGCTAAAAGGAGTTCCCTAGGAAATCTATGTATGTGTAGTAGGCTTGCTTGGCTTTGGATAGTTCCTATGTCTAGTAATTAGTTCAAGTTATCTCGAGTTTAGGTTTGTTGAAGGCTTAAAAAGAAACTTTAATTAAGGTTTAAATATTAGTAAATTGGGATCCATTTTTATTTAATTTAATTTGTGGGTGATTTTTAATTCTTAAGGAAGTAATATTTGAAGTTTAAATTGCATTAGTGAATCTTAGAATGTCTGGGGTCAGCCTACTTGCTAAGTTAAGGGGGTCCAAAAAATCACTACTAGAAATAGGCTAAATTTGGGAATTCTAGAATTTTAATTAAATATTTGGCATTAAAAGGAGTAATTATACTATGAGTTTGCAAAATTTGGAGTTTTCTAAGCAAAGATATGAATTTTAGAAGTTTCAAGCCCTAGCTAAAGAACAACAGTTGACTGGAGAGTTGACTTTTTGATTTAGGCTTGTTTTTAGAAAACTAATATTTTTACTAAATACTATATTTAAATTAGACTTGAATTACATTTAGTTTACAAATTAGAATATACTATAATTAATTATGAATTTTCAAAGCTGGGGCAATTAATGAATTATCAAAATTATTTAATAAAGGGGTATTTTAAGGGTTTTGATCCAAATCAGCTCAAAACTGCTTGAAATCATCCCCAAAGGATAAATGACCTAAAGAGATATTTCCAAGTGTTTGGATAAATTTTTGAATTTTAAATTCTTTTTAATAATTTAATTTAATCAAAAAGATTATTTTTGATCAAAATGAAATTAAGGTTCAGATTTGAAGTCTAATTAAGGGACTTTTAATTTTTTTAGATTAAGCATTGAATGTTGGAGATTTTGATATCTTATGGGCAATTTTCTGGTATAAAAATTGAAATTATTAGAATTTTCTAAAGTAATTTTTTTTTAAATGAAAAAGCACAAAGGGGCCTACACGTTAATTTAAAAAAATAGTTACGGAGTCCTTACAGAAGACCATCGGCTCACTAATGCTCTTACGAGCTACAAAACAAAGGAAAAGAGAACCTACGAGCCAGTTGCCTCTACTAATCAAAAATACTAAGCACCCTAGTAACATGCTAACGATGCTATAGGGAAGCGTCCAAAAAAGAAAGATAGTATGATTATAGTAGGGCCCAATCTTTCTGCAAAAAAGGTTGAAGACTTCCTAAAGTAGCTCCACCTGTAAGGAAGAAATGGTGCAAAAGGAAGAGCTACACCACAACAAAATAAATGTTAAATAATTACAATAAAAGGAATAGTAGCTAGCAATAAAGGAACCAAAGAAAATTTTAATCCAAGTAAATCCAATCTTAGAATTCAGACTTAAAGAGCTCAGAATACAATTAATATAGCAAGCCTCATTAGGAAAATCTACAAGCCACTCAATCCTACCTTCAGGGTCTCCCAAAACCACCATGGATAAACCCTTCCAGCACAACATAGGATCCCCAATAGAATACCATGATTTATCCAAATTCCCAAAGGAAATAACCACATCGGACCACCACAGATAAAGAAATAGTAGGCACAGTAACAACGAAGAGCTCAGCGCCCACCTGTAGGCAGCAACCTAGCTAACAATATTACTAACATAATAAGAGACCCTAGCATGAAACGTACAGTTACCCCTAGCACTCCAAAAACTAAAGGTAGGAAAGCAATAATGGGGCTCAAAGCACAAGTTATCCATAATGCCAGAACAAATAACCACACCAGAGTACAACAACCACATGTAGGCAAAAAACCAACCAATAGCTCCACTAGCAAAAGAGGATAACCCAGACAGAACACCATAATTACCCCCAGCACCCCACAAAACAAAGGTAGGAGAGAAACAATAAGACAGACCTTCAGCATTTAAACCAAAGAAATCATTACTCAAGTCCAAATTCATAAAGATAATTGCTAAACAAGAAGACACAGAGGAATGCCAATAGTATATAACTAAAAAATAAGAAAAGGGTTAGCAGATGTAACTGAAATAGCTCACAAAATCCCAAAGCCTGGAGATAAACTATGCCAACAAAAGACAAGAACCAATCTAGATGAACAACCTAGTAGCTATAGGGTGAAAACACCTCCATCAATAAACACAAAATAGAATCCCGTAAACATAAATAAGATGTAGCAGAACCTCCACACTAGAAAAGTCTAGCCAAGAAAAAAATAGCACCATTTAGAATAAGATAAAAAAAGAACACTCTAGAAATCCAGTATGTGTAACCAGGATGGCCAGAAAAATAAAATAGCCAAGCTAAAAAACAGGCAGAGAGATATATCCATCCAAATCAGCAGCCAATAAAAGAGGCAATTAAGAGCTAACATAAGGAATACAACATGCATCAAGGTTAAGGAATCCACTAAGAGGACCAGGTATAGTAGAAAAAATAACATTAGTAAAATAGCCAAGACAACAACCCCACATAGCAAGCCAAGATGCATAGGAATTACCTTCCTTACTAACATGGTGAAATGAGGAGTTCAAAAATAGCAGCAGCTTTTTAATTTCCCTAACATGATAGAAGTTATTCGGGGAGCAGCACATATCCTCAACAACTTGAAAAAGTTGAAGATTAAAACCATAATTCACTTCAATATACAAGTTAGTTAAGTTAAGAGGGATGCACAATTGAATACCATAAAGAATGGCTACAGTAAAAGCAGTAAAAGAGCTACCATTTTGAACTGAGCCTGCAGAAGCAACAATAAGACAACCATTAATATCCCTAAAAACACTACCACAACTGGTAGATAAATTAAAAATAACACCATCCATATTCAGTTTAAAGAAATTAGGAGGGGGCTTGTGCCAATAGATAATATTAGGAGCATAAGAAGCACCCTCCAAGTTAAGCCCTAAAGTAGTACCAGTAGGATAACAATTTTTAAAATTCTTAACAGTTAGCAAATTAACAGCCACAAGAGCTTAAATCTTATCCTTCACCCTATGAATAACATTATGATGGTTCATCCTCACATCATAAAAAGGAGGACTAGAGTGAGAATCATTATCCTCAAAAAAATTTGGGGATAGAATTACCAGCAAAAAAATCTAAAATAGTAGCAAAAATATCAAGTCGAGTAATGTGCCAAGATCTTTGGAAGAAAAGAATCGTAAAACCATCAGGCCCCGTCATAGAATCACTATTCATACCCAAAATAGTCTCTTTAACCTCATCAAAAGAAGGAGGCCTAGAGGGAGAATCATTATCCTCAAGGGATATAAGGTTGGGGATAAAGAGTGATCCATAACCTGAATAGGATTGAAAGCTTTATTGAAATGGGTATGAAAATGATTTACAACTAAATTTGCAATCTTCATAAAGCTGTCAGAATAAGAGATATCCTCCCTTTGGATGTTATTGATACTATTTTTAATCTTTTTTCTCTTAGTTACGGCATAGAAGTACTTAGTATTATTAATGCCCTCAACCAAGTGCTTAGCAACATCTTTTTGTTTCTAAAAGTCCTCTTCCTGATCCAATTTTCTGAAGTTATTGAGGATTATTTAAAGAGTAAATTAGGGTTTATTAATTAAAGGGTTTAAAGACTCCGAAAAATTCCTAGAAAAATCTAGAAGATTTAGGAGGTTACTAAGTT
>NW_021319627.1:182446-189678 GCF_001605985.2 Dendrobium catenatum
TCCCCAGTATTCTAAGTAGTCAATACATGATGAATTTTTGTTGGGGAGAAAGACACAGAGGGGAGGTATATGATTGAGTTTGTAAGGGCTAATGCTTAATCGGGGGCAGTTCATCCACAATCAGTATTTTAATGAAATCCTAGTGGGAGCTGAAGAAACGGTAGACCAGAAGGGTTTGTAGCCTGACAAGTAGAAGATAGAAAGATGAGAAAAAGTTCCAAAATGAAGGAATTGGAAATAGACAGACTAACGATCCGATAGGATGAAGAATCAAAAGAAAAAAAAAGTGCAGATCAAAACAAATACATCACTAGATAACGAGGACACAGAGGATGATTAGTACTCTTATTTTGTTTGAATATAATATTTTGAAATTTTGATGAACATATTGTGTGATAAAAGTGCAGGACCATGGACTCTTATTAATGGGATTTTTTATGTTTGTTCAATTGTAGACTTTATTTGGTTTGTTGACTTTATTTAGTTTGTGAAACTTGTAAACATTTATTTAAAATTTATTATTAGGATTTCAATTTGAATGCTAAATAATATGTTGATTTTGGGATTATAGTTGTAGATTGATTATAGTGGTGTATCCATATTGTGATACATGTCCCAATTATTTTACAGGTTTGTGAAATTTGAGTAAATAGAGGGGAGGCTGTCAAATTTTTTTTAAAAATGGTACAGGTTTTCTGCGGCCAATCGGCAGTTTTGGCCACCGGAAACTTCGGATACTGATCCGACTTATTATAGACGTTGAAAAGTAATTTATAATAAAGACGCCGAAAAATTACGGCGGTCCACCGACGGTTTTTTGACAGCCGTTAAGCCACTGATGATTGATCGGTACGGTCACCGGGGAGCTATGAACCGCCGTAAGATTAAACAGCCGTGTTAAGCCGCCGAAATCGTTTCCTACACGAAAACTTGTCAGTAATTTTTTTGAAATTGTCAGAAATCTAACATGGTAAATCGCTAGAAAAAATCGTCGATATGATTAAATTTCTATAGTGAAAATAAACTCTACTTGGACACATTCGAAAATCACATCACTTCTAATTTCAACCTCTCCATTTCTCTAATTAATACATGCTCAGAATAATCACTAGTGATATTCATTACTTCTTGTTCAAAGTCATTAATAGCCAATTCTCTATGTTTAACTTATATATGATAATCCAAATCATAATCCTTGATTTCAGCTCTAACCATCTTAATTTCTCTTAAATTAAAGCTCCTTCTGGGTGAAAATATTTTTTAAAACTTGGGTGGTCGCTATAAATCTCCTAACATTTGACACCAATATTGATAAATGCCTTAATTTTATTTATGATCTTCAGTATAAAATATGAGAGTTATATCAACCCAACATGAGTTTAAGGTAGTTTCTTGGTCATGCAGCTTTAACACTATCTGGAAGCATAAGTCACCACCCTTTTCCATTATATTGGTATACAATCTCAGAAACTTTAGAGAAGCATTTATTATAGTCACGTAGAATTCTTCTATACCCAATGGAATATGTCAGCATAGGGGTTGAAACCAAAACACTTCCTTCAAAACTTTTTAAAGACTCCTTTCCACACTTTGGTGTCAGTTTTAAAATGGCATAGACTTCCAATTTAACTTTTGTTAAGAGGGAGTTATAATCTACAAATAACCTTTCTAAGCAAACTTTCTTATAGTATCGCCGCCGATGCCAAAAAAACTAATGAAATATCTAAATCATTGATGTCGCCCTTCCCTCCAATCAAAGTATAGCTGCACCTTCTAGAGGTTCAATTATTAATCCCTACATTGGTCGCCACACTCCTTAGAGCGGCCGGGTCGTAACTGGGGAGGAGCAACACCTCGACATTTGGGTCCATTTCCTATTTTGGGAGAAGAATTGAGAGAGCAATGTGGCGCTGGGTACATAGTTGTGGTGTTCGACTCTCTATTTTTCAGAATCTTGGAGCATATGGAATATTTTATTAGAAGTATAATGGTACTTGAGAAGGTGAGCACCATGATGCTCAATTCAAAAATGAAAATTTTAAATCTAAAATATTCAAATCCAATTTTGCATTCTCATCCTAGCTCCTTAAATCCAAAAGGAAGAAGAGAGGAGAAAGGGAGAAGGGCAAAGGGACGTTAGAGGAAAATAATGAAGAGAGGATTCAGAGGACAATAGAGCTTTGATATCGTTCATTGGGCTACAATTAAGGGTTTAGTAGAAAGCATGAGGTAGAACTTCCCTAACATCTAATATCTAATTAATTCTATTGAATTTTTATAAAATGATATGAATAAAAACATATTTTTCTTCAATATTAAAAATTGCATTTTATTGTTTAGACTTTTAGTCTATTAATGTTGCTTTATTCTGAACACGTTGGCTAATAAGAAAGCTTGATTTTATCACCCTATGTTGATTTCTATGTATACTAACAAACAATGGCTTTTCCTTATTTTCATAATAATGATATAACAATTTAGAATGCTATTCTAAATATTCCTCTAAAATTATAAAAATTGAAATGAAATATATCGATGAGTAAGGATTTAATACATGTAATATTAGCTTAATGTTGTCAAAATTTAACAATTCATGTATCATTATGATAATTAGCTGTTAAAGAAAATATAGCTATTTAATACTTTTAAATTTGCCATAATTCATGGCATTGCATTGGAAGGAATTTCTGATATTTGAAAATGTTATAAAGTGCATTTCTCTGAAAGATACAAGAGCACTAAATATTTTATTATGGGCCCCATCCGCTTTATGTGGAATGTGATGAACAGATTCTAAACTCCACTTGTTTTGAATACAGGTGTGGGAGGTTACTCCTATTTCTGCTATGGTTGCCCATTTGCTATACTACTGTGGGTTTGAGATGGTTAAGATGATAGTGAAAAGTGAAATTAATAAAGTATGATATCAATTAATGTGGTATATTATTCATGCATTGATATATGATAACTTAATAAACTAAATACAAATAATATTTTTAAAGCTAGTTTCGTACATTCTGAAATCTCCATGAAAAAAAAAACACGTTTTTTCATGGAACAAGAAAGTTTAAGCATAAGTAAAGGTTTTGGAGAAAATTGTACTTTGATATCTCTAGTATTCCTATAAACCAAGTGAGCCGCTAAGTACAAGTAAAAAATCCTGAAAATCAAGTACACCCTTATTAAACTCAAGAAATCATTTTATGCTAGTACTATTTGTTCACTCTTTTTGACTTATTGAATATTAAATAAATTATTATCAGCGTTTTAAGGATATTAATATTGGTGAAGGTTTTTAAAAGAACTCTAACTAAGCTAAAATTGTGCTCCCCCTTATAAATTTATTGACATTCAAAGAAATGAAAGAACTCAGCGGAATAGGCAGGGGTAAATGCAAAGTCGTCTAAATTACAATGGTTGAGATATTTTGTAAATCACTATGAATTCCTTTTAAATTGTTTAGATTCCAATTTGCACTGATTATGTAATGTAATGAGTTTTAAAGAATGGAATGGAATGAGGTTTCTATTATTATTACATAAATTTATTGTTAGTTTGGATTATTCTACTTGTGGTTGAGTTAAAACCTAGGATTGAAATCTTAAATCATTCCTATTAGATCACAACCTCTTTATCTATAAATTAATACATCCACTTATTTTATTATTTATTTATTTTTTGTTTATTTTTATATTTTTATATTTTTATTTTTTTCTATTAATTTATACATTGCTTTTTTTATTTTTTTAATATTTTATTTTTTATTAATTATGCATTGCTTTATGTATAAATGGTTATAGATAGGGCTAAACCTTGTTGCTCTTTGAGGCACAATTTTCTTTTGTGATCTCTCCTAAGAACTCAACACATTTATTTAAAGCACTTATTATCAATTAATATATAATAAATAAATTTTACTTAAATTTTTAATAATATTATTATTGTTTTAATTTTTTTACAAATTAAAAAAATATTTACACCAAATCTCTTCACGCAAAAGACGCTCCGCTTGAGCTTGCTACGCGGGCATGGCCCTCTCGGCCACAGGGTCCACCGGGCCTGGCCCACATATGCGGCCCTTCTGTTCGCCCTCGCGAGGGCGCTCGCTCCTTCTGAAGCCCCCTAGAAGCCAAACGATCGACATCCAAAATTCGTTTTATTGAAAGCAGACAGAAATAGTTTCTAAAAATAAATAAAATTTCCATCTTCGTGTTTTTTTTTTTCCTAAATTATTCGGCGTCTCCTTCAACTTTCATACTTCTCCGGCATCGCCCACCGCCGGAGGGGATTTCCACGTGAGTGATAACTCATTTCCAACCTTTGAATTCTTACTTCACGAGTTTTGAAGTGTAAGTTCTCATTGTTACTAATTGTTTTATAATATTAAAACAAAATCAAAAATTTTCCCTCCAAAACAAAAAAAATCTAATTATCTGGCTTGATTGCACTGCGTAAAGTTTTCAAATCTTATTTCAGCATTCTGCGAGTTTTTATATATCGGCGTACTTATAAATAAGCTTTTTCGAGTTTGCATTTACTGTTTCATAAACCCTAGCTTTTTCTGTTTGAAATCACTCGTTTTTAGGTAGGAATTTCTACTTTATGACTTAATTTTCTTCCGTAAATTTTTTTTATGATTTATTTTCATTTTAATGTGGTGCTAAAACTTAAATGTTTTTTGCTTTAAACCTGGTTTTTAAAATTCCTAATTTTCAATAACTGGAAGTTTGAGCAAGAAATTTGACAAATACTGAACCATGTAATTAACTCTGGGCCTAAATGCAGTCGTCCGCTTGCCTTGTAAAATTATTCACATTCATTCTACTGGAAGGAGATTCCTTTTTTATGCACAAAGAGTAAACTTTGACTTCTGGACAATCTGAACTACTTGTAATGTGCAATGATTAAGTATCACAATCTTTATTGCTGAAGGACAATGCAAGATTATAAGCAGCAAAAACATCAGATTAGTTCAATTCGTAAGCAATTAATCCACATTTTGGTTTCTTTAAAGTTAAGAGAAAGCAATATCTTTACTTGCATAATAAATGAAACTTTAAATCTCACTTTTTAAATTAGCATTTTCTTTGAAAGAACATAGGAAGACACCTTACTTGAATAATTCCCTTTTATGCATCTAATGTACTCAAAAAACAAAATATTTGAACTCCATTGTTGATTTCTTGGGATGTATTCGGTTTGGGCTATTTATTAATCCTTGGTCACTGGGAGCAACCTACTTTGTAATTTGTTTGTTAATTGCTCTTCTTGTACATATATTTAATAGCTTTTACCACGCTTTTAGTACAAACATTTTCTTCTTAATTCTAGGGTCCTCATGGTACTTGATTAAAAACAAAAAAAAAAAAAAAAATATCCCCCCTTTTCCTCCTAAATCTATGAAAATGTAATAAAAGATATTTTCCTCTACTCTAATCTTTTTATTAATTATCTAAAACACCAAAATTCTTTCCATCATGTTTTTTTTTTGGAACTAATCAAATTGATTACTTAATATTGGTCCATAATTTTTAAGTTTATATTCAGTAACTCTCTACCAAAATTTAATTTGTAAATAAATTTTATAAACTTGGATAACTCTATAATTTTTTTAAAATCTTGAATATCTTCTTTGTTTTAAATATTAGTATCAAAATTACTCTTCTTTCTTAAATTCATTGATACCTTCCTGATTCATCAAATGACAATCTATTCATAAAGATTTCGACCAAAACGCTTACATTAGCATTCATACTTTATATATCACTAATCTATCATTCAAACTTAAAAGTCTATTTACTCTTAATGCTTTTCCTAAAGAGCTTCTTCACTCCACTTCCCTTCTAATAATAATTCTCAAACCGCATTTTCATCTTTATAACTTTTCAATTTTTTATTAAGATTCTTATTATCTTTGTGTCTAAATACATAATTTGGTTCAAAGTTTTTAGACTTATTCCTCTTCCCTTAGCTATTTATTATATCGCCTTTCTCTTTTTTTTTTTTCTTCATGAAGTATCAATCCTATATATAAAGCATTAAAAGCATTGCTTTTGCCTTTGCCTACTTCCTTGGCAAAATATATAGTTTCTTATAAACACTTAACTCACAGTTTAATCTTTTGTAATAATTAAATATAATTTTTTCATTAAATGGTCCTTTTTGACCTCTTCAATCAACCACTAAGTCCTCCTTTCTCCCAACCATCCAATTTTCTAGCTCTCTATAAAAATTTCTTATGGTATTCTTGTTGGATGAAATTAGGTATCTTATACTACATTTGGTTTGAATCAATTGAAGTTATAATTTTTATTCTGGTTATTTGCCTTTCTTATATAGATTTAACAATTTATTACACATTTTAAATTCCACTGTCTTATCATAAATTTTTTTACTATTTTAAATGTTTTTCATGCACTCCTGAGATATATCTTCATAATTATCATTCGGTATTTTGGTCGTCCAAAAGTTTTTTTTCTTGGAATCACTTTAATTTTGAAATATAAATTTCTTTCCTTCTAAATTAAAAGAGGTACTTTATGATTTGATATAATCCACTTTTAGAAAACAATGAAAATGCCCTTCTTTTTCTTAAAAATAGAAATTATTCACTATGGATACATCAAATATAGTTTTAATTTCATTAAATAAATAATATATATATATATATATATATAATAATTATATATATTATAATATATATATAAATATAATAATAATATATATATATATATATATATTATATAGTTTATTTCATTACATTTTTTTAATCTCAATACTCCACAATTCCTCTTTTAAACCATCATTAATAAACTATATTTGTCTCATTAATTCATCCCTAAGAAATTTCAATTTTTTCTTTACCTTATATTTTATAATTAGTTTGTCTATGTTTTTCTAAAATATTTTTTTAACTATATTTTAATTCAACTTGAGGAGCATTGACTAATCAAAATATTCACAAATATCATCATTGATAATTAAATTAATAATAATATCATATTGCTAACCTATTTATCTCAACAATTTATTTTTTTAATTTTATGTGCAATTTTTACCTAATTTATTTATATTTTTTAAACTTTTTCAACATAACAACAAGGTTGAAACCTTCTCTTATTCTTTTAGATTTTTTCTCTCTTCCATTTAGTTTTTGTAATGAGATGAACACTGCTTATTCTTCATCTAATTATTATGTCCTGTCTCAAAGGTTTAAAATTGCGTAACTGCGC
>NW_021319627.1:189778-218358 GCF_001605985.2 Dendrobium catenatum
GAGATAGGATACAAAATGAGCATATAAGTGAAAAGGTTGGAGTTGCTCCAATAGAAGATAAGATTAGAGAGAGTCACCTTAGATGGTTTGGTCACATAAAATGGCGGCTTTCCAATTACCCGGTTAGAAGAGTGGAGGTATTTGATTTGACTTATGTTAAGAAAGGTAGAGGCATACCTAAAAAAACTTGGTTAGAAAATATTAGGAATGACCTTTCTTTATTAGATTTAAACGAGAATTTGATCTTTAATAGGACACAATGGAGAAAAAGGATTCATGTAGCTGACCCCATATAGTGGGATAAAGCCTTGATGTTGTTGTTATGTATTAAAATTATTGCGGATCAATGGTTTATGATTTTGATGATAGCAAACATTTTTATTTCTCTACGACTGCCTTATGTACTAACATTTCAGGTTCACACGATCGGACTACAATTTGGAACCAACTCAAGATTGGATAGACTAGGTCTGAGTCAGTTTGTACCCTTTTTCCTTTCTTGAGTCTATTGTATTTATTGTGGCTCCTGATGCTTTATAACGTATAAGAGCTTCTGAATGTTCCCTAGAGTTTACTGTTTTTGGTAACATCGTCCAGGATGATATTTATATCGCCCGGGAAGATCTGTCCAAAAACAAAAACCCTAATTAGGGCATCCTCATTAAGGCAGCCGTCATTAGCGAATCAGCATGGACAATACTTGTATCGGCCAGGACGATAGTCTAAATTCAGAAAGAATCAGCCGCCATAATAAGTTTAGGAATTCTTGGTTTTAGGAAATAGGCCAGGATGATATTCGTATCGTCCAGGCCGATATACTCAATTATGCCTAAATTGATCTGGTATCTTTGAAAAGCATTAATGGTTGATTGATACGATCACATAGTCCCGGATGATCGCCTGATCGGCCGGGACGATATCCTAGACGATTTACATCAAACAGCTTGAATTCAGGGCGATGATCAGGATGATTGAAATTAGTTTTAAACTAATCGGCCTGGACGATCATGACATCGGCCATGACGATGTAACCAATTTTCTTTTGATCATCCCAAATCGTCCCGGGCTGATGAACTGAATTTGTACTGATCGGCCAGGACGATATACCTATCGTCCGGGACGATAATGTCGGCAACTTGCATTAATGAGCTTATTTTGAGCTTTTCTATTTAAGCTTGGCATGACACTTTGTAAGTGTCTTTTGCAGCCATTGTAGCTTTGTTCTTGTGGGGGAGACTTGAAGAGAGAGCTTGAAAGGGAGTGAGGAACATGTGAAGTCTGAGAGGGAGAAGATCCTGTGAGGGGGAGACTCAAGGGAGTGTGGAGGGGATTCCACACGGTTGCTCCATCAGGATTACATCTTAATACCGTCGGATTTAAGGCTTGTCTCGAGGAAAGTTCACCGAAGAAGAAGTTCACTTTGGTGTCAAAAGACCCGGTGACTCCGCCGCACTAGGGAAGGTGGAAGTGATTTTGTAAGGACTTCTTCGCCTAGCTGTGGGGGCTAAAGGAGAGACACTTAGTTTAGTGCAATACTTGGTGGGTGCCTCCAAGGAGTGGACGTAGGTCAAGGTTTGACCGAACCATTATAAATCCGGAGTGTTATTTTCTTATTATTGCTTCCGCATTTAATTTTTGCACTTTGATTTTTATTGTGGCGATATTAGTTTTTATTTTGTTTTGATTGAAAGATTTTTCTTTTACCAATTCACCTCTCTCTCTTAATTAGCTTTGGGCCAGTTCATAGGGCCTAACATCCCTAAAAAACTTTCTAGTGCCATCAGAGCACTTTCAAATGGTATCAGAGCCATTTTCAAAAATAAGTTTTTAAAAGCTTTTGAATTTTGATCCATGGCTAATCATAATGTTACAGAAGGTTATTCAATCACCAGACCTCCTTTATTAGAAAATATGTCATTTGATTTTTGGAAAACTCGCATGTCTATTTTCTTGCAATCGATTGATTTTCACATGTGGCATATGATTTTAACTTCTTATTCATCACCATCACGTATTGTTAATGGAGTTAAATCTGATATTCCTTTTAATCAATGGAATAGGGAAGAACAAGTAAATGCTCAATTGAATGCAAAATATTTAAATTGTTTTTTATGTGCTTTAAATTCTGAAGATTTTATGTTAGTATCCACGTGCACTACTGGTAAGGAAGTTTGGGATAAACTACACACCATATACGAAGGCACTAGTGAAATCAAGCAATCCAAGTTGAATTTGTTAATGCATGATTTTGAACTATTTTCCATGAAACCTTATGAGACGATCTTAGACATGTACACTAGGTTCATTTAAATTGTAACATCATTGCATGCCTTAGGAAAAGAGTTTTCAAATTTTGAAAAAGTCAATTAAATTCTTCATAGTTTACTTGAAAATTTTGATGCCAAAGTTGTTGCTATTTATGAATCAAAAGATTTGAATGATTATTCTATTGATAATTTGATTGGCTCACTCATTGCCTACGAGCAAAGTTTGGGTCAAAGACTTTTGGATGCAGGTGAAACGATTGTTCTAAAAGCTGAAGATATGGAAAAAGATTGTTTAGTTGGTGACGAATGTAATGACTTGTCAAGCAAATCACAAATCTCACCAAAGCATAAGCAAAAGTGGAAAAAAGGTAAAAATTGTAAGGATATTCATATTCCTTCTGACGTTATTTGCATTCGATGTAGAAAACCTGGACATATAAAAAATTAGTGCTCTAATTTAAAATTTCTTCCTACAAAAGAAAAGGGCAAGGTGAAGAAAAATTTAAACTGGGAAATAATGAAAGGCAAAAAATCTCATGGGCAGATCTGGTTTCTGAAGCATCGGACCAGGAGAGAGATAATGGTTAAAAGCCTTTCATGTTTTTGTGTTGTGTTCTTATTTTTTTTTCTTTAAAATTTTTGTTTTTGTGAAAGTTTTTCTCTAATCAACACACACATTCACTTTTCTAAAAATGAAAAATCTACTTCCTATTTTTTTTTTCTTGAAATCTTTGGTAAGTTGTGTTTGACTTCTCTAAAATAGTCAAAGGAAGGAAACTCATGTTTTTAACTCTCAATCTCTGTTAACTAAAAGAGGTTATTCTACTTTTGATTTAAAATCTTTTTCATCTTTTAAATTGGTTTTTGAAACAAATTTATTTATCTCCCTACGTTTTATTTATCGCATAGGAATCTTTTACAAGTTGTTTAATCTAACTCATAACTTTCTTAATCAAGAAATTCTCTTTATCACTAAGATTGGTTTTTCTTTGTTTTTAAGATTTATGAAAGGGAGCATATTCAAAAAATTGGTCAATGATGCCAAAAATAAAAGATGCGCAAAAATGCCAAATTGAAAATATACACAAAGTGTATCAAAATATGCGCAGTGCACCAACTAATTGTCAAGAGGCATAAAATGAGCCCACAAAATTAATGCTTACCATTCTTGTACTTCTTAAAAGCTTAAGAAAACCCTTGATACTTTTCATACTTGAGTTTGAAAATCTTCATTCTTGATTCAACAATTCGTGCATTAATCTTCTATTAAATATATTTTATGAAAGGAGTTTTGAAAATTATTGTTTCTTTCCCTAATTTTTCTTATGATTTAGATATTAAATTTAAAAGTTTTTAGCCTTTTTAAAGAACTTGAGTTTGGATTATCAAATTCTGAATTTCTAACTTTTTCTGGGCTATGCGTTGTCAATCCAATTCTACTAAATTTTTTATTAAAACTAAGAGGTAACTTTCTCATTTTAAGAATACTTGCTTTTTCACTATATCATGGAATGTTTTCTTTTATTTCTTTTGTTCATTTTGTGTTTTGTGCCTCCTCTACTCCACTCTTTTTGATAATGTCAAAGGGGGAGAACGTAATGTTGAATTTGTATCCTCTTTTTCTCTTTTCAAAAAATTAGAAACAACAAAAATATTTTTAACTCCCCTATTTTTTTAAAGGGTTTATTCTAGTGAGTGGGAGATTAGGAAAAATTATTTTTTAAAAATTTAAATTGAATTGTTTTCCATCATCAAAAAGGGTGAGATTTTTGCGGATCAATGGTTTATGATTTTAATGATAGCAAACATTTTTATTTCTCTACGACTGCCTTATGTACTGACATTTCAGGTTCACACGATCAGACTGCAATTTAGAACCAGCTCAAGATTGGGTAGACTAGGTCTGAGTCAGTTTGTATCCTTTTTCTTGAGTCTATTATATTTATTGTGGGTCCTAATGCTTTGTAACGTATAAGAGCTTCTGACTGTTCCCTAGAGTTTACTGTTTTTGGTAGCATCGTCCTGGACGATATTTATATCGGCCGGGACGATATGTTCAAAAATAGAAACCCTAATTAGGGCATCCTCATTAAGGCAGCCGTCATTAGCGGATCGGCCTGGACGATACCTGTATCGGCCAAACGATAGTCTAAATTCATAAAGAATCAGCTGCCATAATCATTTTAGGTATTCTTTTTCTTAGGAAATATGTCTGGACGATATTCGTATGGTCCAGACCGATCTAACTCAATTATGCCTAAATTGATCTGGTATCTGTGGAAAGAATTAATGGTTGATAGATACAATCACATCGTCCAGGATGATCGCCTGATCGGTCAGGACGATGTCCTGGACGATCTACATCGGAAAGCTCGAATTCAGGACGATGATCAGGACGATTGAAATCAATTTTAAACTAATCGGCCTGGAAGATCGTGACATCGGCCAGGATGATGTAATCAATTTTCTTCTGATCGTCCCAAATCATCCCGGGCTGATGAGCTGAATTTGTACTGATCAGCCAGGACAATATACCTATCGTCCTGGACGATAATGTTGGCAACTTGCATTAATGAGCTTATTTTGAGCATTTCTATTTAAGCTTGGCATGACACTTTGTAAGTATCTTTTGCAGCCATTGTAGCTTCGTTCTTATGGGGGAGACTTAAAGAGAGAGCTTGAAAGGGAGTGAGGAATGGGTGAAGTCTGAGAGGGAGAAGATCCTTTGAGGGGGAGACTCAAGGGAGTGTGGAGGGGATTCCACACGGTTGCTCCGGCAGGCTTGCATCTTAATACCGTCAGATTCAAGGCTTGTATCGAGGGAAGTTCACCAAAGAAGAAGTTCACTTAGGTGTCAAAAGACCCGGCGACTCTGCCGCACCGGTGAAGGTGGAAGTGATTTTGTAAGGGCTTCTCCTCCTAGCTGTGGGGGCTAAAGGAGAGACACTTAGTTTAGTGCAATACTTGGATGGTGCCTCCAAGGAGTGGACGTAGGTCAAGGTTTGATCGAACCACTATAAATCTGGTGTGTTCTTTTCTTTTTATTGCTTCCGCATTTAATTTCCGCACTTTGATTTTTATTGTAGTAATATTGGTTTTGATTGTGTTTTGATTGAAAGATTTTTCTTTTACCAATTCACCTCTCTCTTAATTAGCTTTGCGCCAGTTCATAGGGCCTAACATCCCTAATGAACTTTCTAGTGCCATCAGAGCACTTTCAAAAATAACCTAAATTAGAAAATGGAGCGCCAACCACTAGAAAACAACAAGCAGTTAGATATCCAATAGCCAGCTATTTTTTTTAGCACAATAGAATTTACATTTTGTCTCAAATGATGATGAGTAGAGGCCAAACAAGGGAGCCCAGGAGGATGACGCTTCTTCCACCATTACAGGTGATTCCTTGATTATTCTCAATAAATGTTTCACTTTCCAAATGATGTTATGACGATAATGCCTAAAAGATATGATCAGGATGACCATCCTCCTCCTAGAAACCTAACTGTTTGTAAAACTAGTCTACGAACAGAGTTGTGCTTTCCACCTACTAAGCTTATCAAGATTTTTATACGCTGTGGGATAAGTCTATCCTAATTTTTGTCGATGTTGATGGGGTTGATTGCAGTCTTCAAAGATCAAGGACCGTTCTGACACATGAACATCTTTCATAGATGGGCTGACTCACTAGTGATTCGCATGGGTGCATACATTCAAATCCAAGTGATTGGGTATACATACCTATGATCCTTCGAAGAGTTGGGCCAGTATATTTTTCTTTGTGAGAAATGATTGGGGCCTGATAGAGAAGTGGGGAAAGATGAATGATCTGTCAACCCCTCTGCACGTCAAAAAAGAAGATATACTAAGGATCCTTAAGGTTCCCGACATTAAACATCTTTTATATCAGATTTGTTATTTGAATAAATATATAAAATAAGAGTTCATATTCAAAGTTGGGCTATCATTTCAACCTGTGAGGTCCGATGCATGGATGCTAAAGATGTCCTCTAAGGTTTTTCAGCCCCTTGCCTTAAAAGCTGCTACTGAGTGATAGGCAAGAGGTGATGATCCCTAGGCATTGTTGAAGAAGAAGAAATTGGAGGGGGTCGCAACAAGTACTAGTAAGGCTCCCCCCAGCTCCTTCCCTATCAAGTTTCATATTATAAAGGATGTGTTAAATTACTAGTGTATCAGACGTCGCCGAACTGATAACTTATTGAGTAATAAGTTCTCTTTCATTTTTCTTGTGGGTCTATTTAAACTACCTTTTGTTAACATCAACTTATTATTTTAGCTATTATAGTGGATGGATCTTGAGGCTGAGCTTACTAAATCCTTGGTTGAATGGAACAAAGAATTTCTGAGGGTTAAATATCTCCAGGGAGAGTATAAGTGAATATACGACCATAAAGTCAAAAAGGTGAAGGTGGTGGAGTTGACCAGGTGTAGAATTGAACTGGCAAATATAGTGCATTCTATCTCTCTTCAAAATCAACAGATACACTAACTCCAAATTAACCTGGTGGAGGCACAAGTGATAATCACCTAGCTTCTAAAAGATCAAAGGGCCTTTGTACAGAAGATAGCGATACTCGATGCTGAGAATAAGAGGTCTCAAACTCTTATAGGCTAATTTGTTTGGCTTAGAATCCTCGAGAGTCATTGAAGATTTCAAAAAGTCCATTACTTTTAAGTCCATCATCTAGGATCGTGTTTAGGAGGCTCGTAATAACATTTATGATGTAGAAGTAAAGCCTTCGGAGCAACAGTGTATTGACCAAGGATTCATCCGAGGCTTGTTGAAGGGAGTACACCTTGTACAGTGGAAGGTCAAAGTTAAAGTTGAAAGGTTGACCCCCAGCCAGGCTTTAGATGACTCTCATTTAGATTATGATGATGATGAGATAGAGAGTGAGCTACATAAGGCCTTTTCCCTTCAGGAGGAGGATGAGATTGTCGATATTGAGTAATTACTATTTTTCACCAGTTGTGTCACTTTATCTTTCTTAGTGATTATTTTGTATTAGGAGTTTGTATTTACATGTGTTATCTTCTATGATTTAATGAAGAGCTATTGATGATTTTACTTAACTAGTTAAATATATTCCAGTATTCTTGTTCAGCTCAAGTGGATTTTATTCATTCTCTTTTAAGGCGCTCAACTTATCTGAGGTTGTTAGTTACAATATTATACGATGCATTCTAACCCGTGTAAAGAAAGTTGGATTGGATCCCCTTTGGGATCGAATATCCACTTTTTGAGATTCAGGCTTCTCAAATCAATGATTTCAAGATTTAAATGACACCCATAAAAAATGTTTGACTTTATGAAGTTATTTATTATAGTATTACATAATGCTATTTAACATGTATAAAGAGGTTGAATCGAATCCCCATATGACTGATCATCCAATGATTAAGATGCAACAAAGAGTGTGTATGTCTCGAATTAATGATATTAAAATTAAGTGACATTCACCTATGATGTTTAACCTATCTGAGGTTATTAATTAAAGAATTGTATGGTGCTTTAACCTGTGTGAAAGAGGTTGGATTGAATCCCCCTAGAATGATCGCCGAATGATTGAGTTGTAATAATTATTTCGTATTAATCGAATCAAGGATTTCAAAATAGAAGTTCACAATGTGTGTGAAATTATCATTGTGATCTTACTTGAAAAAGATGGTAATATAACTAAATGAAGGAATAAAGTTTTATTGTATTAAATAGTGTCATACTTTGCTTATATAACTTATGGATAAAGAAGTTACAAATATTATACACAACACAGGAGATAAACTATATTAAACACTGAAGACATACAACACTTAAAATAAGTAGAACTATTATCCTCCACTGAAAGTACTTGTAGAGATTCTCTATATTCCAGGTCTGAGTGAGCATATTTCCCTCAGTACCCTACAACTTGAAAGTTTCGGATTTCACCATGATTGCCACCAAGTATGGGCCCTCCCAGAGTGGGGAAAATTTATTACATGGGGGGCCTTTTCATGCTACCTCGATGCTATGCAGAACTAAATCTCCAATTGATATACATCGTGGTTTTATACTATGATTATAGTGACCGTCAATGTTTTGGTGATATGCATCAAAATTGAGCATCGCCTCCTCTTTTTCTTCTAAAAGGAGGTCTAGGTTATATCTGAGCTTTTCTTACTTGTCGTTAAAGTCAAAAGTTTGAACTCTTTGACTTGGGACTCCAGGGTCCCACGAGAATAACATCTTCTATGCCAAAGTAGAGGATATATGAGGTTTTTCCTGTTGAATTTTTGACAGGGGTATGATTGGCTTAGAGGACATTCGCGAGTTCATAAGCCTATATCCCCAGCCTTCTCAAACCATATCTTTAATCCTTTCACTATTATCTGATTGGTGACCTCCATTTACGTTTTTGTCTAAGGATAGGCTACATCCGTATGTAATAGTTAATTATGAAGATCATTACAAAATATTGTAAAGATCTTTCCAGTGAATTGAGATCCATTATCATTGATAACTTTTGCTAGAATGCCAAAATAACATATTATATTCTTCCATAAGAATTATTTGGCATTGGCTTCAATAGTCTTTTCTAGAGATTTTGTCTCCGCACATTTGATGAAATAGTCCATAGCCAATATGATGAACTTTCGTTATTCGGTGGCTATAGGGAAGGGTCCCATTATGTCCATCCCCCAATGGGTAAAAGGCCAGGGACTCTATAATGTTGAGATCTCTATGGCAGATAAATGGGTAAGGTTTGCATGTAACTGGCAACTATTGCACTTTTGTATAAATTCTAGTGCATCCTACTTCATTATTGGACAGTAAAACCATTGTCTCATCATTTTATGGGCTAATACCCTTTCACCCAGATGCTCTCCATAGATATCTAAATATACCACTTAAGATATATAATTGTTTTCTAAATGAGGAAGACACTTCAGATATGTTCCCGTGAAAGCTTATTTGTATAAATCTTAATGAATTATTAGTGAAGTTTGCTACCTGCTTCTGAAGTCTCATTGCTACCATTGGATCTTGGGGAAGAACACCATCTTGTAAGAAGGATAGAATGGGATCAATCCAAGAAGCCTCTCTTGACTCATCGATTGATTGTCTGACCCACGAACCTTGGATGCTCGAAAAGTGGATCTCTTCGATACACTTCATCTTGCAGACATCTATCATTTTTTATGTTGCAAGTTTAGAAAGAGCATATGCTTATGCATTTTTCTCTCGAAGAATATGGATGATCTGATGCTATTTATATGGGCTAAGAGAAACTTTATTATATTATAATATTAGGCCAGTTGTGGGTTGTGGATGTCAAACTCTCCCTCCACCTATGATGCGACTAATTGTAAATCAATGTAGACCACCAAGTTCTTCACCTCACAGTAAATTTCTAACCTTAGTCCGGTAATAAGGGCCTCATATTCTATCATGTTAATCATTGCGGGGAATTTAATTCTAAAACTTTACTACATGATAACTTATTGTCGAGAAATCAATATAATTCTTGCCCTAATGCTAGAACTTCCATAATCTTCATTAATATATAACATCCAATATGGGGGAGAAGTAGAATCACTAGGTGGCTTGTCATATATAGGGACAGTGCATTCAACTACAAAATCTATAAGTACCTAATATTTGATATCGGGTCTAAGAAGATAGTGAATGTCAAATTCTTATAACTCCACCGACCACTTAATTAATCTTTTAAATGCCTCAAGCTTTTAGATAATGTTTCTCAATGGAAGATTTGTATAGACTCCAATCATATGAGTTTAAAAATAATGGCGTGGCTTTTTGGCCGAGAAGACTAACACCAAAGCTGTCTTATCTACTAGTGGATAAAATCCTTCTGTCTCAGACAAAATTTTACTAACATAATAGATAGGATGTTGTACAACATTCTCTTCTCGGACCAAGACATAATTGATGGCCTGAACAGAAACAAACAGTATAAATATAACTTTTCTCTAAGCATTGGTATAGAAAGTAACAGGGAGGATGACAAATACTTTTATCATTGTTCGAAGGCTTCTTATAATTCTTCAGTGTATTGAAATCCTAAACTACAAGCACCTGAGGAAGTTAAAGAAGGGTAGATATTTATCTTCTAAGTGAGCCAGGAAATGAGAGAGCGTTGGAATCCTTCTATTTGATCTTTAGACTTCCTTGATATTTTTTGGTGCACCATGTCCCTTAGTGCCTTGATTTTTTCAGGATTGGCCTCAATCCCTCGGTGGGTTACCATAAACCTTAAGAATTTTCCAATGGTGACTCCAAAAGTACACTTGGTAGGATTGAGTCACATATTATTGCATTGTAGTAGGTGGAATAAATGTTCCAAGTTTGGTATATGTTACACTTTCTCAAGACTTTTTACCAACATATTATCAATATAAACTTCCATAGTGCGTCCAATAAGATTTTTGAAAACCTTATTCATAAGGTGTTGATATGTTGCTCCTTCATTTTTTAGCTCAAACAGCATCACTAGATAGTAGTACAACCCCTAGTCTGTTTGAAAAATTATTGCCTCCTCATCAGTATAATCCATCTTTATTTGATTATATTCAAAGTAGGCATCCATAAAGCCCAGCACCTGATGTTCAATGGTGACATCGACCAACTTATCAATACGGGGAAGCAAAAAACTATAATTGGGGTAGGCTTTATTGAGATTTGTATAGTCTATGCACATTCTCCAGTCTCCACTTGCCTTTCAAACCATCATGATGTTTTCCAACCAAGTGGGGTAGTGCGCTTCCTTTATAAATCCAGCTTCTAAAAGGTTATCAACCTCTTGCTCAATTGCCTGCCAACGATCTAGTGCAAAGTTTCACTTTTTTTGGATTACTGGCTTATACGTCGGATTGACCTTGAGGGAGTGCATGATTACTTCAAGGTTAATTTCGAGCATATCGATTGGACTCTATCCAAATTATCTTGGTTTGTACGTAGAAAATCTACATATATTTTCTTCTCTTCATCTGAGAGAAGTGATCCAATCTGTACCATTCTTAAAAGCTACTCATTTGATAGATAGACACAAGCAAGGTCTTCTAAGGAGAAGCCCTATGAGGAATATCCTTATTTTGAATATCAAAATCTACATATATTTTCTTCTCTTCACTCATTTGCTCAAATTACTTCCTATGACCATTAAAAGATTTATCGGCATAGATTTATTCTTTTACGTGGTGGATTAAATTAGCATATGAATGGTCCGTATCTTGCATGAGTACTGAGTAGAATGGGCCAGGACAAAGCCCTGTGAGAAAAACTTATCTAAGTAACTCGGGATCCACCACTTAAATTTGTTGAGCCTTAATAAAAAAAATTTAAAAATAATCTTTGAGGTACTCATTTTCATTCTGATAATTTTTTGAGAAATGGGAAGAGTCTTTGACCATTTTTTGATTGGCAACAAATTGTTCGACAAACACCTTGGCCAATTTGATGAACATTGGAATGGTTCGTGTGGGAAGTGAATAGAACCATGTTCAAGCTTACCCTTTAAGGGTTGCTGGAAAGACATGGCAGAGGAGCACATCAAAGGCTCATTGGATGTGCATGATGGTCCTTAGTGATTGATATGCTCGTACGGGTAGGATGTCCTGTCATACAAATCGATGCTCAGTAGTTTAAATCCTGTCGAAAAGGGGTATTAAAGGATGACATAAATCATGGGTGATGACTCTTGGAAGTATTATTGACAAAGAGATTATCTTATATTTCCTATAGGGAACTCCTCTTGGACTAGTCTTCGTAGTTCATATTGTAGGACATTACGAGGGAGTTCAGCAATTTGTTGTCAGGCAAAGTCCTCATCGGGGATGTTAGAAGCAATGCGAGGTTGGCAACCTACGTGCGAAGGGTAGAGCTTGTTGTGTTAGCAAGATCATTATCTTCATTTTTCGAAGGGAACATCCTTGGAGGTCGAAGGGGAATCTTGACATGAAGGTGTTTAGGTTCAACATCTTCATGCCCTGGTGATCTCGAGGGAGTAGATTCTCTTCTTATGGTGCTAGTGTCGATCCCCGAGTCTCTCATGAGTTGAAGGATATGATTATGAGACTCCTCAATCTATATGATATGATCTTCCATGGAGGGTTCTGATGTCCCTTCCCCAATTGGGTTAGACCCACCCAGATAAAAAGTGGTAGATTTCTGGCATACGTGGTTCATGGAAGGATTCATGGATTGGTATGGCTATGCTTATTAACTATTAAAGTGGTTCTTAGG
Organism: Dendrobium catenatum; assembly: GCF_001605985.2. Taxonomy (NCBI): domain Eukaryota; kingdom Viridiplantae; phylum Streptophyta; class Magnoliopsida; order Asparagales; family Orchidaceae; genus Dendrobium; species Dendrobium catenatum. The sequence continues at coordinate 202,307 of NW_021319627.1, forward strand.
ATTGTGGGACTAAAGTTTTCCACATACGGTGTCAAATATTTTGGGGCTAGAATATATGTAGCGAGAGAGTTATAATCTTATATCTTATCATTGTACGAATATCCAGCTCACACACAGAGAACACAAGATTATTTATGTGGAAAACCCTGGAATGAAAATAATGATCGGGCCTGGCCTAGTTGAAAATGATTCCACTAGAATTTAAGAAGATTACAATGGGATGACTCATTCTTGAGTGCAATCAGATTACAAATGCCAACCGTATGGTTGCAATATAGTTAGAAATTGGGATGAAAATCTGGTGTAACTTGTGGTCTGTTGGAAGTTTGGTGTTACTTGGAAATTCAGGCATCATTTGGTAGTCTGATGGTGGTTTGGAAAAACTACAGTGTCGGGTGGTGTTCTGACATAATTCTGGTGTCGAGCAGTGGCTCGATAGAACTCTAACATTGGGTAGTGGTCTGGAAGAACTACGGGCTTCAGGTGGTAGTCCGGCAGAACACCGGGTGCCAGGTGGTAGTCTGACAGAACTCCAGGTGTCATGTGATGGTTTAGTAGAACTATGGGCGTCAGGAGGTGATCCGATAGAACTTCGGGCGTTAGGTGGTGTTCCGGCGGAACTCTGGCGGTGGTCAAGGAGGCAAGGAGGCATGAGCGATCTCCGACCTCTCTCTTTCTTCTTAGGCTTAAGGGTCCCTTTTCAAGAGGAAGGAGGGGTCTATTTATATATTTCCTAGAGTGGCATGACCCATAAATAGGTGGAGGATCAAGGGAAAATGGGGAGAGGTTTGGATAGATGGTTGATGTTGAATCATTTGATCATTGATCGTTCACTAGATATTTGAAGGTCTTAATGTTGTCATAATTCTGTGATCTTGGGCTCGTTGGATTCATCTCATCGAGCCGCTTGATTTTACTATAAGCATGTGACGTTTGAAAATAGTTTGGTAATCCAAATTATGGTTTGAATCCTCTAACAACACTTCGGGCTCTTGATTTGTACCCATTTGGGCTCAAATTGAGTTGAATTTGGTATCATTCGGTCTGTATTTCCTTGACATTCAATTCGACTGTAATTTCATTGAAATCGGAGTTCGGATGGTTCTAATTGTAATTTTGAAAGTTTCCAACTTGAACTTTCCTCGAGATTTGTGCCCGATCAAGATAATTTTTTGAAGATGTATCACCTATATAATTATGAAGTACATAAAAGAAGTTTAAAACATAATAAAGACTTCATTTGGGAAGAAATTAATACAAAATATTTTAAGAAAATTTAAATTTTTAATTAAAGTGGCATTCATAAATTTAAAAAAAAAATTGTTCATTTGATTATTAATCATATTTGTCAACTTTTACTCAGTGGGATACTCCAATTAAACGACAATGCTATTGCGTTTAGAATTTACATTGTATAGCAAAATATCCAAAAAAATTTGGGTTCAAGCCAAGCTGGCCCAGTTCAAGCTCAGCTAATTTATTCTACTTGATCTTAGTTCTTTACAAATGAACTCTGCATCAAGCAAATGACCCTGATCAAGAAATTCATCCCAAGTAGGCAAGTATGGATTATTAAGTCATCCAGCTCATTGGTATGTTGGTTGAGAGCTTTGCTATCAATAAAGTTGCAAATAGCTCAAATGAGAAGCCTTATAGAATTCTTGTTGGGCCATTCTTGCTTTAGTTAGTATAAAGGTCTGCATGTGCCTAATCATATGAGAAGAAGATGAGTTATTTTTTTAAGCCTCTGAGACTCCTTCAATAAATCTCCCCACAGCTCTCGGCTAGCTATGCTGTAGTAAGATATGAGAAGGGATAATTGTACTCATATTGGAAATATGAATTCTCCAAGATTTGTTTTCTTAGTAGTCTATTGAAAGAGAGTGAATTCCTGGTGGGAATAATCTTAGAACCTCATAAATAATCATAGTTACCTGAAATTAGAATCTTTAGAATCGGGAATTAATAGCCATTAAATGAGTGAATGATTAAAATAGTCTTAAAGTTTTTTAGATAACTGAAGTATAGTCTTAGATTTATTTAGATGTTTAATGAAGGCTTCTTTTGGGATAACATTTGGCCATTATTTTTTTAGTTCTTTCAAAAAAATAAATACTAAAAAAATTGCTTTATAAAGCAATAAAAAAGCTGTCCCAAACGAAACCTTGATTTCAAAAATCATTGAACTAATTTGATCCAACCACCAATTTGCCATTGTTTTTGACATGTGGAGAGAAGTTTTGCATGTGTTTATTTTTTTCTTTCTTGATATCAATTTTGCTAATTAGTACCCAAAAATAAGATTGAACACTACCAAAAAATGGGGCTACTGCAGCACTATTTTTAACCTATCCCAGCGGTTTTAACCCCTACTATTTTTCTTGCAGCGGCTCTAAACCGCTACATATCCGCTGTAATTGCAATATGCTGCAATGACATTCCACAGAGGTTCAAGGACCGGCGGGGTAGAAATGCTGACTATAGCAACGGTTATAACTGCTGAAAAGCTCCAGAATAAGTGCCAGTTATAACCGCCACAAGTAATGAAAAAGAAAATGATATCCAGTAATGTGGCGGTTTTAACTGGTATGATTCTGGAATGTAGTAGTGGTTAAAACCGCTACTAAGTTCCAGAATTTTTTAAAAAAAAAAATGAAACCCGAATGTCCACCAAAAACAAATATAATACATTCACCAAACTGAAACCTAAACCCACATAAATAGCATATGTAACTGAAACAAAAATACTAGTGAAATCATAGAGATTCACAACAACAACAAGAGAATATTTAACTATATATATAATTGAGTCACATGACTCAAACAAGAGAACATAAAAAACTTTTACATAAGATGAAAGAATTACGCTTCTATGCTTTTATTTATACTACAAACTTTAAAAATTAATTGAAATAGTTGGTCCTAAATGGTAGAAGAATCATATAAACACAAAGAAACCAAATTGAGAGATAAAATCAATGGAGTTGTGGCATGCAAAATCATTACTCTCAGCAGCCATTATTCATTGAAAAGTTTGATTCTATGAGTTTGATGATTGATGCACATGCTAAGAGCTTGGCTAAATTTGAAATAGTAGGCATAATGAATATGGACTTGCTGCAACAAGGGGCTTTAGGAAATATTTGATAAATGTAATCTTATATTATTTTCTATTTAAATAAAAAAAACTATGATAATTTGATTGTTTAATGAATAAATTTCTTTCAAAAAGAAATAATATGAACATATTCTTAAAAACAGTAATTAATTTTTGAGAAATTAAATTGGAAATTAAGCAATAATTAAGCTAATCAAAATAGACGGGACAAGAGCAGGTTCGTGCTTGTGAAACATGTGGACTGTGGACTTCTTTGTATTTTTGGCTTTTCTTCAACAACAATACTACTAAGAAGATTATGTTGATTACCAAATGACTGGAAAAAACTAACAAGAGGCATAGCAAATATTTTGACTCTAAGCATATGCATTTATAAATTTAAGTGGAAGGCATTATGTCACACCCAGATGCCATCAAAGTTTGATGAGGTAGTTTTAAGTTCATGTTTTTCTCTGTACAATAGCTTTGGTTGCACTTCTATTTCAACTTCCAATTCTCTTTGATTTACATCAATTACTCATTTTCTCAACACATACATGTGAAATATAATTTTCTGTAATTCTACTTTTTGCAATTAAAACTACCTCATCAAATTGGAAATAGTTAAGAAATAAAAAGATTCTGATGGTCAAAACGTAATAAATTATGGATCGAGATATTGAACTTGCATCATCATCTCCAAAGAAACCACTATTCCAATGAGAGAAGAATTTTACAAACACAAACAAAGGCAAAAGGAAAGCTTCATACTACCTCACGAATATAATGCCCACAAACATATAAAAGAGCTATGAAAAGTGCTTAAAATAACCATGTAATTGCCACCAAGAAATAAAATAATACTAGATAATCTCAAAAAGAGAGGATCATTCATCATTCTTGTTTTATGATCTATAATATCAAAATTTTAAGCAACATCCCAAAAAGTAGAATTACATACCAAGATGCATTTCAAAACAACTTGCACAAACATGGGTTATCTTCAAAATGAAATTCTCTTTCTTCTATAACTTCATCTTTAAGAAGAAGTTTCATTGTCATCCTATCAATTATAAGAAGATTGTAAAATATTAGTATTCAAATAACCAATATTAAAATTAGAATGTGAAAATTTACATACCATTTGTGAGCTTCCTTGAGGTGGATGCTGCATTCAAATTTCTTGCATGAATTGCCTCATTTCAGTACGTAATGAGTTGACCTCCTCTTTGAGATTAACTATTTGACTTAAATTACTTCCACAACTACTCGTGCCATTATTTGTGCTATGAGGGAAATATCGTGTAGGTGTTACACCAAAACCTTGGGTTCTAACTCTGCCTGGGTGTTCAGGTCCCATTACCATACTGAACACCCTTTCGTTAGCCTCCACATTCCCATCCTCTGGTGTAAGCTCATCCTTAGCCAAAAGCTCGCAAGCTTGTATCTATGTTATAATAAATTTAGTTAATTTTTATTTTAAATAAACAAAATATAATAATGAATTACATATAAAAAAATTATAGCTAGACTAAAATTACCCATCTCTGATTAGCATCTTCAGATGACCAGGTGCCATCTTTACACAATCTGTTAACTCTCCATAATAATAATCTATCCTTGATAGCCTATATCAACAAATTTAATCATTAGGCAATTAATTACTAAGTCTGTTTCTTTGCATTTGCAGCATTTATGGCGGTCCTCTCCTGTTATATATGATTCTAACTCTAAGCTGAATCATTATGAAAATTTTAATTAAATATAATGATGGTACTAACCTTATCTTTTGGTTGTGACCACTGATTGACTAGATGACAAAACAATGTTGCATCAACACCAGCTGGAATAGACTTCATAATTTCCTCGATAGGATAGCAATCCCAATGCTCAGCTTTTAAATTATTATGGTTACGCCACTTAACTCCAAGGGATTGAAGAATCCAGTGATGTATATGTCCAGGAAATGCAAACTTTGACTGCAATATAAATAAATATTTTCTTAATCATAACATAAACCTTAATATTAAAATTTTATTTAATATTTTACTTACCTCCACTTCAGCTAACATTTTTTTTTCTTAAAAGGCTCCAGACCCTTATTTCTCCAATCTGGAAAGGATAAGGGTGCCAGCACAGGATCTTTTGCAATAACACCTAGATATGATCCTAATAGGACAGACTCTGAAATATTGCTTGGCACATTATTCTCATTCACCTCTATATGAACACATGTACCTGGCGGCATGTTTTGTATGTCAATGCATGTGGTGCACCCCCTACGTACGTGCAATGACACCTAGATATGGTTTTTATGTGAAAGGTATATCCATTAATAAAAAAAACCTTTATATGTACGTGCAATTTTATTGGGCCCCTTGGCCAGGACCTTAATTTCTTCTGTTACTTCTGGACCACCATCACCCATAACCTAAAAAAAAATTATTTGCCTTTACACAAGTGTAAATATTAAATATTAAATATTAAATAAAAACATCAAGCTTAAAGCTTACTGTTATTCTCAACCATTCATGAAACTTTTCATTAATAAGTTTCTCGACATCCCAAGTTGTAAGATGTGTGTGCGTGTTCCTCTTTCTTTTCTCACTATCTTTAAAATGTTCTCTTAATGGTATAAGACAATCAAAATGGCTTGCAAACTCTATGAAATTGTTTACACCATTTACATAATCACGGCTCCACTTGGCTTTTGTAATCCAACTATTATCCATATTAAGTGAAAAATGAGTTTCCAAGTCACTGCTAAGAATAAAGAATCATTAGGTCAGTAAAAAATTAATTCATAAATCACTATAGTCTCTAATTATTGTTGTCTTGAAGGAATTATAAATTTCAAATGGCATTAGCAAATTTCTCTACTTATTGTTGTCTTTTAGTTCATTTGAAACCTTGAAAGAAGAGTGGAGCTTTGTTCGTGGTTCCCATGTTATGATATTTAAATGGAAGAGCAAGCTTAGCTCTACTATTTTAGATGGTTGGTTTGTCTGTCTTTGAGTTCATTTTAAACCTTGAAAGAAAAGTGGAGCTTTGTTCGTAGTTCCTATATGTAAATTAATAATCATGCATGACCATTATACTTTTATATTGTTTAGGGTTAACATCTATATTTTATTCAAACAAGAGTAGTTCGGTTTATAGTAAAATTTTACTTGTTAGAATTTAGGGCTCTAAGAGTAAAGATCCGAATCTAAAAAAGGTAAGGACGGAAAAACACAATAATAAAACAAATTAAATTTGTTAGTGATCCAAACTGATTAATAACAATAGATAATATAATCATATTTTACAATCTAATGAAGATATTAACAATATATTAATTAAAAACAAGAGAATTTCTCTATGAGCAATTGACAATTCTTGTGAAATTGACTAAGTGGTAAATCTAGGCAAAACCAAAACTCACGGCAGATGATAGTAGGATTTGAGCACACCGGCAAAATGCAAAACCAAATCTCACGGTATAAGACTAAGGCCTATGAACCTGCTACCAAACTTAAAGGCAAATAATAGCAGGATTTGAGCACATCGGCAAAATGCAAAATGAAATCTGAGGGAAAATGATCCGGCCTAAATCCTGCTACCAAACAGCCCCTTAAATGTTGAACGTTTTTCTGATTTTAGGGATTACACTGACAAGATAAGAAGAAGAATGACAAGAAAAGTGAGAAGATCGAAGAAGAATACAAAGGAAAAGAAGAAGAAGATGATGAAGAAGGGGAAGGGACTCACAGTGATGAAAGGTCGGCCAGAGGTGCCTTTCGCGAGAGGAGAATACTGATCGAGCAAAATGTGAGCGGGATGTGCGCTATGCTCCTCTCCTCCAAGACGCGCTCCGTCGTTTCGCTCCGCTGGAGTCGCACGCAGAAAAGCAGAGACGGATCGGGATTTTGTTCTCGCGTGCAGAAATAGAATTAGGGCTTCATATTATTTGCGGCGAATTTAACATGGTGCTACGGCACCGGTTTTAACCGGTGCAAGAATTAGTTTTTAGCAGTGGTTCTATTACTGCTACTACCAACTGATGCTAAAAAGACAACTTTTTAGTATAACAATAAATAATCTAAAATAATCTAAAATGCCTGGCTTATTGTTGAAAATATTTCTCCATCAATTTTTATTTAAAGAGATAACAATGTAAACGATAAGATCAAATCAACTCAAACTTGATAAGTTCAAGGACTTAATAGAAAATTTAAAAAATGTAGGATTAAAATGGATGTACTTAAATATGATTAGGACTATTTATATTATTTAGATTTTTTTTTTGAGATAGTTTTCTTATTATTTTTTAAAATAAATTTTTAGTATAAAAAATTTTTTTGAAAGGAAAATTTTTATAATAAAAAGCTTCCTTTAAAAAGAAAATAAAAGAGCCAAGACTGATCCAATCAAATTCTTTGCTTTATTTGGGGCAACATTCTTACTGATTTTTAAACAATTTTTGTACATAAATTTTTTATTTAAAATTTTTGTTCTAAAAAATTGCTTCATGAAACAGTAAGAAAACTATTCCAAACTTCGTTGAGAATAGCCTTTGGAGTTTGGCCACTTCTTTATTTTTATTTTACAAAAAAATTTTGTGCTAGAAAATTACTGTAAAAAATTTCTAATTTTTTGTTCTAAATAATTGCTTTGGTAGCAATAAGAAAGCTGTCGAAGGCTTTGTTTGGGAATACTTTCTTAATGCTTCTTCAAGCAATTTTTAGTAAAAAAAAAATTAAACTGAAACTATTTTTATTATTAAATTGCTTTAGAAAGTAATAAAAAAATAATCCCAAATAAAGTCTTGATTTAATTCCTACTTAAGGCTTTTAGCTTTAACTTCAAATGGCTGATCATTGAACTTTTGCTCATGATTTTGAATAAAAAAATTATCATAGGAATTTATGATATAGTTAATGTACATTTTTCATTTATAAATAAAGAAAGCAATTTCTTAATTATGGATGCAATTATTATGTATCAAATCAAAATATTGACATGGAGAAATTTGTTATGAAATTTTGAGTGAATTAAATTATAAATTATATATATAGAGAGAGAGGTGAAACCAGATGCAAGAATGCTAAAAAAATATATTGATGCTTAGTTTTAAATAAAAGAAATGGTGAATAAAATTTTAAAGAACTTAGAATTCCCCTTCTATTTTAACTTTGTTATTTAGAAAATATTACATTTGGCCAGTTTTCAAATATCTTATAAATTTTGTACCATTATCATCAACACCGCAAATCACCACATGCAATCTTTGGCCATTATAGCTTGCCACGAGCTACCATAGCCTGCCATAAGCTAGCGTAGCAGCCTCCCAATATTGTAGTCACCAATAAGGATCCTTCGTCGCCTGTTACTTACCGATGGACCCTGATATATTTTACTGCTACTACTATCACTCTCCAACCACCACAATCATATTAGGGCATCTCCATCCGAACGGCAAACTAGTGTTTGCCGTTCTTCCTTCCCTCCAACCGAACGCGAGAAGTGCCGAACAGTGTGACGCCAATATTGGCGTCGCACTGTTCATACGGCATTTGTTTTTTTTTTTTTAATTCAAAATTTAATTATTAATTTTAAAGATTAAAGATTAGAATTTTTTTTTATTATTAATTAAAATAATAAATTAGAAATATCTTATTTTTTAGTAATCTAAATTTTTTTTACAAAATTAATTAATAGTAGTTAACATTAAGAAAAAAATTAAGATAAAATTCTCATATAAAAAGATATTGAGAGTACAATCCAAAAAAAATCAAAATACAGATACATTCGAATAACAAAAATTAAAATAACAAGTAACGACAATCTAATATCGGAAAAGTGACATATGAAAATATCCAATTTCAGGAATTATCGCTCGTCATAAACAAATCAGAAACAAAGAGGCTCACATTGCACTGCAAAATGCTTTATTTGATCATTTGTGGAATCAATATACTAATACTAATGTTTAGTTGCCTTGTATTTTCTTCGTTCTTATTTAGTGTTCTAATGTAATTTCCAACTTATTAACTAAAATATATTTATGACATATTTATATTCCAAATTATTTTATAGAGCAAAAATATTTGTTTTAATTATATTATATTTAATTAAAAATTCATAAAATAATATTAATGATAAAAATATGTAAAATGAATATGGGAAAGAATATACTATGTATATTCTTTTTGGTGTTAGAAAATGGATTCGGTTGGAGACAAGTTACTACATTTTGTGTATTACTGCATTTGGAGTGAAAAATGAGTTTTCCGGTTGGAGATGCCCTTAGCATTGCTTACTATCGTGAGTTCCACCGCCTGCTATCACTATCAGCTGAAGGCTTCCAACACTACTAATAAAACCAGGTTTTCGCAGCGCTTTTTCTAACCTACAGCAGCGGTTTTAACACCTGCAAAATATTTGCAGCGGTTTAAAATCGCTGCACATCCGCCGTAATTGCTTCTCTAGCAGCGTTTTTTAAAATGTTACTGTAGGGTGATTTAGCAGCGCTTTTTCAGCAAGTGTTAAAACCGCTGCTAAAGGGAAGACCGATAAAAAAAAATAAAATGCAAAAAAAAATCAATTTTTATTATTAAAAAATAATTGATAACGATCATAATAATCAGTACAATCTTAGAGCCTTTACAAACAACATATTAATTGATTTTTTCCAATAGCAAACAAACTGTCCACTAAAAGTGTTTGTACAGGCTCTAGGTTGTATTGATATACTATGAACCGTTATCAATTATTTTTTTAATCATAAAAATTGATATTTTTTTTTTTTGCATTTTATTTTTTTAAGGTCTTACCTTTTAGCAGCCATTGCCAATTTCATAATTGAATTAGATAAAATCTAAAACAAGTAGCAAAATACAATAGGTATATAATATCGCATTTGAGTTAAAAATCTGAGTAGAACACCCAGTACCACAAAATGTATAAGAACGACAACTTCAACAAAACATCACAAATCACAGAACTTTTCAAGCTTCTCTTAACATAATAAATCCATCAAAAGTTAATAATACATGAACTAACTCAAGAGTTGTATATCAGCCATTGAATTGTTTGCGAGGAACTTGAAACTAACTTACTGCCTTCATATTACCCTATCAACCCTTCCGTATCGCTGAAAAGTCATAATTAACCGAAAACATTAAGTGATACAGCAAAATGAAAATCGAGCATTAAGAAGTTAGGATGCTGGAATACATGTCCTGAAATTACTGTTCATACACACACACACACACACATATATATATTAAAATATATATATATATATATATATAATATATAATATTATATAATATTATAATATATATATAATAAATATATATATATATATATATATATATATATAATCAAAGAGTTAAAATGAATTATTAAGACTTTATGTTTTACAAAGTTGAATCCATCGTCCTCAGCTTCTTTCAAACAAATAAATCACTTTAGCAATGAACTGTACATTTTTAATAAGTCAAACTCCGAATTTCCTCTTGTATTCTCCAACAAACTCTCTCATAACGGAGTCACAGCAAAAAAAACATACACAATTGTTGAGAAGCAATGATTTGCATGCATTCCAGCCGCCTGCAACAATAAAATATTACTGAGTGGTTAATTGACCGTTTGATTTATTCGCAATATATAATTCATTGAAGCTTTCTACCATTCGACTGCAAAAAAGACCTTATATATAAATAACAACGCAGTGTAATTAAGTATCAAAAGATGTCTTACCTATTAGTTGCACAAATTTTGCATTAATACTCTCAGCTCATGATGTTGACCTGATATCACCTCGACTTCGTTGTTTCTCCTGGACGAAGCAGATGCGAACTTCTTTACCTTCAGAGGGTTGAGACAATCCATCTGGAATGGACAAAGGAGGAAATGCCTTCCAGCAACAAAGGCAACTCAAGTGGAATTTTCACCCCTTATGTTTTCATCCAACTATGAAGATTTTAATTGTAATTTATTATCACCAATTCTACAGTAAAGCTTCCAGTTGTTGCAAAATGCCAGTTGTTGCACAATAACAAGCAAAGAAATGTTATTGTTATAGTAGGGAACAATAATTCTTATTATTGCCCAGATACGCAACAAGTTTCATGAATCAAAAATTTTTTGCTTGACAAATGAGCGCAAAATCATAGCTTCAACGAAACTTAAAACAAATTCATAATTGTATATATTCAATGACTTTGAACTAAATAGTCTGCACTTCTCTTAATGAAAAAAATCCGTACAATATTTAAAAACATCTGCCATACATAATGAAAATATCGTGCCATTTTACTACACCTTCCATTCTTCACACTTTGGATGTCAATTAGTGAAATTGATCATTATTACCTGTTATTAACATAGAAATCATCAGTAAAAAGGTGATAAATAAATTAATTAATGAAAATATTTATTTTATAATTTTACATACATAGTTGAGCTTCCAGGTAGTGGATGTTTCCTGATGATTTTCAGAATTGTCTAACCTCACTTTGTAGTGTTTGCACCACTCCTCAAGTCTTACCACTCGTCAATGCAGTATTGCGCTCCACTGTTGAGCCTCGAGTCGTGGTGCTATGAGGAAAATATCTGCTTGGAGTGACCCCAAACCCTGTGTTACGTACCTCCCTGGGTGTTATGGCCCATGATTGTTTTGAAAATTTTTTATTGGCTCAAAATTTCCATCTTCTGCGTCACCCTTCCTCGGCAAGCATTTCAGAAGCACGTGCCTAGATTTATTGGAAAAAAAATATATAGTTAGCATTCATTAAGCGATCATGTGAAATTTTTGTTTTTACGATTTACCCATTTTCTCTGGCCGCCTCAATGACCATGATCCACTTACGCTTGCGATGATTTGTCATAATAGTAGGCGATCTCGTATAGACCTGCCAAAAATTGAAAATTAATTTCATTCAATAAAAAATAATAAGCAATTTGATACGTGCCATTTCTTCCTGTCTTCCTGACGAGCATCCCGCACTATCATATAGACGGACACGTTTGTTGTTTTGCTTTCTGAATTTCTTGACGCCGCCTCTCCTAAAGAATAATTCGTTATATTAATTTTTATTTTTTATAAAAAACTTAATTACTCATTTATTTTGCTAACTCACCTTGTCCTGAGGTTGTGACCACTTATTAACAATTTGACACCACTGCACTGAGTCTACTTCTGCGGGGACAACCTCCATAATCTCCTGTAGTGGTCTATTATCCCAGTGTTCTGCCTTCAAACTACTTTTATAATTGCGCCACTTGGACCCAAGAGATTGTAGTATCCAATGCTTTATATTTGCAGGGAACTCAAATTTGGCCTAATAAATGTTAAATGATTTTAATTATCAAACACACATAAATAACATCAGATTATTTGTTATGATACTTACCTCTACTTCAGCTAGCATTCTCTTTTTAAAAGGTTCCATCCCTTTATTGCGCCAATCTGAGAATGAGATCGGTGCCAAAATAGGATCTCTAGCTACAACCCCTAAGTATGAACCAAGCAGAATAGACTCTGGTATATTACATGGCACCATATTCTCATTGACTTCAATGTGAACCCGTGTACCTGGAGGCATGCTCTGTATATCTGCACAAGTAGTTCGACCTCTCTTTTTTATTGGAGTACCCTCATCATCTGAAAAAAAAATAAAGATGTAAGAGACAAATATTTTATTAAATTATTAAAATTGACATAAATAAATAAATATTAAAGTGAACAAAAACCTATGATCCAAATTCCATCATCCACTGGTGGCACCTGCCGTCTTAAATCTTGAGATGACTGAATTGGGGATTGTTCGTTGTTATTGTAGTCATTAGCATTGGACGAATCTGGATGCACCGGAGTCGATGTATTATTAGAAGTTCTACTACTCTGCTCTACACTGAAAGATCTTCGACGTGTAACCTTCTTAGCACGCTGAAATAAGCTACTTCCTGTCATTCCTATTAGTGCAAAAAAAAAAATCATAGAGAATTATTAAAATATCATACACTTAAATACAAAAAATGTGTCACATGAGTAGAGCATATGACAAATTATAGGATCGCAACCAATCCATGAATAAGAAGGAAGCCAACGAAATGAAAAAAAAAAATTGAGGAAATTCTCATCAGCAAGGAAGATTTTTTAAATGTTCTGAGAGTTGATTTTGAAATGCTAATACAGTAATTCCTTGTTACACTCCACAGTTTACGAAGTGCCCATATGGCCTCTGAACTAAAGATGTGAAATAGGAATTGGCCAAATGTTGTATGTGATGCGTGCAAAGTAGATGTAGAACTCATGACTATATGGTTGGGAGTCAATTTCATCAACGCATCTGATCATATCCACTGCAAATTGTTGGGTGCTGGAAAAGCATTGTGTGGTAAACAAGCAAATATGAGAAAGTGGGATTTTTTCAGCTTGATTTGTTTACTCAAGAACGAATAAGAACTGAACTTCGACTTGCTACTTGTCCAGAAATCGTGTTCAGTTGAGTTTATTTTTAATCAAAACAAATTTGAGCAAAAAGTCAAGTAGATGAACATTAAATGCAATGATAGCATCTTGAATTTTGCCTTTTATCTGCTTGAAAAAAATTTATGATTTTAACACCACAGCATCCTTTAAGCATCATAGATAGAAGTGCAATCGTTTAAGCATGGTTGATGTTTTTTATTCATGAAATATGGGTGAAAGTAAACTCAGCATGGTTAATGTTTTTGATACATGGCTCTCTTATCCTGAAACAAGACATTATTGAAAATGTTGAAAAATATATATTGCAACTAAACCTTGGATTATTCCAGAAAATGAGAGCTCAAACAGTCTACATGCAAGCTGCTGCTTCTTTTTTTTTTTCAACATTAAGAGCCCCATTAGTCTTAAGAAAAATAATACTTTATTTCATGTTGAAACATTGAAATATATTGAATAATAAACACATACATCATATCGTCTCAGAGTTAGGAAGAAAAAATAGGGTAAGACAAGAAATGGATCATAAATTCCTAGAATTATTCTGTCGAGAAATGCTTGAATCAAATACATCTCTATCCTTTACTGGTAAGACAAAGTTCCAGTTTTTATATTTTGGATCTTCAATGAAAAAAATGGGCTCAACTTGTGAAGAAAAAATAAATGGATCATCTGTCCATCTATCACCTGTGTGTATTAATCGTGAAAAGTTAACCAATGTATTTCCGTAATGATCTACTTTAGTGCCCGCTGAAATTGTGTTAGCCCAATCACACTTGAAGAAGACCACACGAAATAAGTCGGAGTAATTAAGCTCAATAATATCATTCAGTCGACCATAATAAAAAAAAATTCCAACTTCAGTTTTGTTAACGACGCCATAATTTTGTGTCTTCTTGATAGTAATTAAGCTCAATAATTTCTACATTGTCAACCAAATGGATAAGCAAGTGGACCATGATAGTGAAGAATGATGGGAGAAAGTACTTCTCCATATGACATAAAGTTAATGTAATTTCCTTCTGTTTCTTGTCAAGTTCAACTGGATTTATGACCTTCCCACATATGAATTTCAAGAAATGTGAAATCCCAACAATGATGGTCAAAACTTTGTTTGATGGAGCACATGATCTTAATGCAATAGGCATAATATCCTCAATTAGTACATGAAAATCGTGGCTTTTTAGACATATTATTTTGCACTCTTTAATGTTAACACCCTTGGAAATATTTGATGATGAATAACCCTTGGGTAACTTCATATTCTTGAGAACTTCACAAAACATCATCTTATCCTACTTAGACATGGTAAACAATGCTGGTGGTAAAACATAACTATCATCTGAAAGAACATGAGGATGCAGTTCGGGCTTTACTCCAATTTGAACCAAATCTTGTCGAGCATGTAAGTTATCTTTAGATTTCTCAAGGTCTAGCAATGTAGAAATGAAGTTATCAAAAATATTTTTCTCTATATGCATAACATCTAAATTATGAGGTAATGTGTTATATTGCCAACAAGATAAATTAAAAAATATTGATTTCTTCTTCCACTTAGTGACCATACTATCATTGATAGACATTGCAGTTTCATACCCTCTCTTCAATATTTTTAACCTTTCTTTATCAATTTTTCCAAGAGTGAATTGATGATTCTGTAATTCAGTACAAATTTCACTACCAGACATCCTTGAAGGCGCCGATCTGAGTTCATTTATATTATCAAAGTACTGTTTTTGCTTGCGAAATAAATGAGATGATGTAAGCCAACGTCGGTGGCCCATATATGCAAACTTCTTACTCTTATACAACCATAAGGACTCTGTATTGTAGGCACAACATGGACAAGCAAATCTTCATTTGGTGCTCCACCCCGACAACATGCCATATGTTGGAAAATCATTGATAGTCCATAATAATGCTGCACGCATCATGAAATTTTCTCCACTTGCTGCATCATAACATTGAACACCTTGCCATAATTGTTGTAATTTATGAATCAGAGGTTTAAGATAAATGTCAATGTCATTTCCAGGACTTTTTTCACCTGGTATAATCATTGAAAGAATGAATGATGATTGTTTCATTCCACTCCAGGGGGGCATATTATATGGCACTAGAATCACTGGCCAAATGTTGTATGTGCTGCTCATAATCTTGAAAGGATTAAAACCATCAATAGCTAAACCAAGGCGAACATTACGCTGATCTGCGGAAAAATCAGGAAATCTGTAATCAAATGATTTCCATGCATCTCCATCAGCTGGGTGTCGCAGCATACCATCTGTATTTCGTTGTGTGGCATGCCAAATCATCTCTTCTGCCATTTTTTTTGTTTTAAATAATCTTTGAAGTCTTGGAATCAAGGGAAAATATCGAAGAATTTTAGCAGGTTTCATTTGAACTTTTTTATCTTGTGCAATATTGCTCTTTTGATTAGGAGCCCATCTTGATGCTCCACAAACTTCACATACA
>NW_021319627.1:218664-285670 GCF_001605985.2 Dendrobium catenatum
CTTATTCATTTTAAAATTGAACTGCAATTTTTAACCATTGACAATAAATATAAGTAATCATATCAAGTTAAATTTTAACAACTAAATGCTACTAATAACTATCCTGAATTTACAATATTCAACAGGTGCATGTGATTTTTGCTTAACCAAATAATAAAAGCCTATAAAGACCAAATTATTGGATACTTAAATAGTTACGTCAAGAGTCAAATATAAGTCAACAATTAAAATTAAACATAATTTCTTTAATACAAAAGCAATATACATGTTCATCCAAAGGATTTTTTTTTCTTCTTTATATGACAAAAAATTGCATCACACTTGTCTCTGCATGCCTACTTTGGAATTAAACTTTAAATATGTTCACTGTTTGTTTTATGTGTGTAGATCTAAGCATATATTTATAAGCACATAACTAAAAATAAGTTAACAATCACTTCCTAAAAAATTCTTATTTATAAATAATAATAACAAATTAGATAAGTTCAATTAAAATAATAATTGCAGCAAGAATTATTCTAATCATGAATTAAAATTTATCCTTGTCCTGATATAATCTGAGGTTGATCCAACAACCAAGCTTTCAAGACATTAATCTCTCATGTATGATGGAGAAATAAAAATCGTGTGATTTAAGGGACTACTCTTTGATCATACATATGATCTCTTAGGTAATACTTTTTGATCTAAATAATGTGATTTAAGGGTATCTTAATAGTGAGATTTGAGAATCACCACAATTAGCATTTCATGAGAAATCAAACTGTAAAAACTTAAATAAATATGATCTCTTCATCATGATAAGATGCCCAAATCATGATCATAAGCAAACTAATTGATCACCAAGTAAATCAGATTCCTAAATTAGCTAGAGTGTTGTGTTCATGTCCCCCAATAAAAATACGTTCATCAACCCCTCATCAGACCCTATATAAATGGGGGCTTATTGCAGTGGGTATATTGATGGGAGCTTCGTGCAGTGATTATGCCCTTTAGATTATATGCAAGGGTCTATGGGAAACAATATATACCAATTATGCTAAGTTTTAAAAGCTTGGAATAACACAGAAAATCATGCAGGGTGTATTACGAAAATACACATTCATGGAGTTGGGAGATCTATAAGATAAAAATGCTGCCATCTTGCCCTCCCTGAACCATAGCTACCTTTTTTTTCTGCTTTCTTCCATCTTTAAACTATTTTTTTAGTTTTTATGATAATGCTTGTGAATAAATCATGAAAAGTATTTCAGATAAATAATTGGAGATTTAAGAAAAATATCTTTAAAAAGAGGTATAAGATTTGATAAATATGAAAACATCCCATGGAAGTCATTTGCAACAAAATATCTTTTAAAGCTAAAAGTGAAACTATAATGATATCATCAGGTTGGTGCAGGTTAGAAAAAAAAACTCTATAAAGACAAAACAGGAATAAATAAATGACAGGAGGTTTGTGCTGTTAGATGGTAGATTTGCAGAACTAGCCAAGGATCAAATTTATAGTGAGGGAAATTGCAGCATGTAAAACATTCCAAAATATCATAATTCTATAAAATTAATAAGGCCTGGGCCCAAGATCTAAAGCCTTCACTAAAGCCAGCCCAAGCATTAACAGGTGTACCAGTTGTGTCGCTTGCTAGATGACCAAGCAAAGCAGTAAAACCAGAAGCCAAAGATAACCATTTTTCTTCCTAAGGCTAGTCCAGGAGATAAAAATAAGAATTAAAAAAAATAATCCAATCTCTATTTCTGAAAGTAGATCCACAAACTTTTTGATAATCAGATTTATATGAGATAGCTTTATCTAAGAGCAACTTAAATCACTCAAATTCGCCAACCCCAGTCAACCAAATCCACAATGTTAAACACAGGAAAATCCAAACATACTAAATCCACCCTTAAATTCAAAGCCAAAAATCAGGCAATGCAGTTCCAAAAACAGTTGATAACACCAACGAGAAATTCAACTCCATTTACAGTTATGGATCTAATGAAAATAAAAAAGCAAGAAGATCAACACAAAACATAATGAAAAAGCCTAATATAAATCTTACTCAAGGTTTTTTTGATTTCAGGTATGCTTAAAGATCACGATAGAACGGCGGCGAAGCAGCGGCGTCGGCATCGGTGTCGGTATCTGCTTCAACGTCGACTTCGGCGTCAGCTTCGATGTTGGAGAGGAGGGTCGCGCATAGAAGATCGCGAGGTCGACGAAATGCCAGTGAAATTTTTGTTAGAATGGAAGCAGATACTTCCGTGTCGGCGTCAACTGCTTTGGCGACGATGTAGGCTATATAGTCTGTTGGGAGGCGGCGGCTGGGGAGGAGACAGCCGCGCGGGATCGAGGAGATGGTCGCACGGAGGGAGGAGACGGTAGCGCGGAGGGACGAGACGATCGCGCGCGGGGGAATCAAAAGCCGCGGAGGTGCGAAGATTAGAGCTAGGGTTTATTTCGGCTTATTAATTTCTGAATTTTTTGCGGCTTTTTACATTTCGCGCCTATTCAAATTCACGAAGCGGTTTATTAAGGCCGCGGTGGTATTAATTCTATAGCAGCGGTATTTAATTTGCTGCTAAAAAATGCTGTGAAAATTTCCCTTTTTTAGTAGTGGGGTCAGTTCCGAGTTCGACACGAACCTGACCCGTGACCCGAAATTGACACACCTATTTTGTGTAGTGATACAATGTAAATGTATCGTAATGTTCTACTGATTACTATAGTTATACAAGTTGACCAATGCCCTATTAACTTCAATTAATGTTCGATATATTATAAATGAATGCAAATGTATTTCAAGTTATGAGAAACTCCATGGTTAAATAATAAATCTAATAATACCCTCTTTGCCATATTTGCCCAAAAATTCTACTTATGGTATTTATGCATTGAAATCAAACATTATAAGTTTTGCAAACTCACTCATTCTTTTGCTACTGTCTTTCTTGACCCTTCGTTTGAGCGAAATTGTGATTTTGTTTGTTGATTGTATCTTCTTCTAATATATAAAATTTAAATGTTATTGTTCTTATAAAACTTAGTAAGTTGCTTACCTACGATCACTAGGCTAAACCTCTTTTTTCATTTAATTTCATGGAATTAGCAATAATGCAAGAAGCCAAATTGTAAGACCTACACAAAGGATCTTAACATTCTCGGCCATGGTTTACTCCCTCTAGTTCAAAGTGAAAACAAAATTTGTTCCCTCGAATAGATAAAAATGTTTTAGAATTATTTGACTTCAAAAATGGCCTAATCAAATAATTTTATTCCAAAAACTTGATGGACTTACATATCTGCAAAATATCTTTAATAGAAATATTGCATAAGTATGACAAGATATAATATTTCAATTGAGATGAAAATGTTGGTGTTTAATTTATATTTGCTACTCAATATTGATGATCAAAACTGCAAACTTCAGTCAACTATAGAAGACTCCTCAAAGAAAAAAGAAATCCATTGTAAGGTATCTTGGATTCAATACATGAAATTAGTCTTAATGCTTTTGATGACTAGCTCAAGGTGTGTTATTTATGAATAGTGAGATCCATAAATAAAATAAAAATTTAAGTGTTGCTTGGTAGTGGTAGCATTCATAATGAAGATTATATTTGCTCTAATGATTTGAAGACACTATCTAAATAAAGTTGGATATGCAATTTTACTATGCTAAAAGACCTTAAACATAGAGTCATTAGAATCACTTTACAATAATTTATCATATACGATTAATTTTGGGTGTCATTATTCATTGGTGATATATACACATGCAAGCAACAATAATGATGTATTTCATTTCACAGTTTATAATAATATTTGAAGTTTGTTTATATAGATTTATAACATATACAAATATGAAATTAAACTTAAACTAAGCATTTACATGGCATATCAAGTTGTAATAAGAGGGAGAGTATGTCCTTTTAATAGTTAAAATTGGAAGTAGAGTGAAATCTTATTTCATCACATGCCTATTTTCACTGCAATGAGGGGTGGCTAAAGTAGGTATAGAAGGATAGTTACACTTAATTTTTAGCTCATGTTGAATTCCATTAAGGTGCTTTTAACGTTGTGAAGGATGATGTTGATTATGTTAAAGTCATACTTATACTCCAAGGCTAGTTCTTATTTTGAATAAAAAGCCTCATGAGAAGTATGTAGATAATGGAACTTTCTTTAAAATGTTGCTTTCGACTTCCAAGAAGTTTATTAGAGAGGCATCTACAATTAAAGATCTTGATCTCATATAAAAGGGTAAGTTTGTAAGTTTTGAGTCTTCATGATTTTACTGTAGTATAAAACATCTTATAATACTGAAGGCATACTTCACCAATACAAACATTACAGGGAAAACTTTTCCAAAAATCTTAGAACTTACAAATCAATCGATTAGCATCCTAAACTTGGTAGCAATTTTTTGTATGTACAAAATCGTAGAATTACTATGTATATTCACTCAATAAGCAAACCTTAAAAAATGATGCTTTTTTAAATTAATAGGATTATCTTGATCAACCTAAAAACTTAAAATGAAATTAACAAATTTTAGTACTTGGCTTTAAATTAAAATATTCAATTTTGAATTCTAGCTCCCACAAGCACTTGAATATCACCATTATAGGTTTATCTGGAGAAGTTTAAACTTTTCCATTATTGCTTTTAGAAGTTCCTTTACCACGTAAAGTATTAAAATGCTTTTTCAAAAATAGCTTTTATCAATAGAAGTTTTAAATAATGGTGAAAATACTGTCTTGCAAACACATTATTTTTTCCTTGTTATATATATTTTTCTTACCATGAAAGCATCTGAAAAGCTAGCTATTCCAAACAAAGCCTATTTCTACTTCTATTTTTATCATAATTTTATGTCATCTAAAGTTCAATAGCATTGATGTTAAAATTAAATGAAATTTGAAATCTAGAAAAATATAATTAAAATAAATTTAATATAATTTAATGAACAAGAACCATCAAATTGGGGAACAAATAGTGGATACTAAATTTTCTTATTTATAATGTTGATGTAATTTTTTTTTCTTATTTTCTCTAGTAAGTTACGTTAGGATAAGGATGATAATGTTGGATCAGACATTGTTACAAAAATAAAGTTTTAAATGCAGAGGATCTGGTTCATTATCGGGTGTATAATTTTATTAGTAAATTTTTTTGGTTATAGGACTTGAAGGCCTAATATAAATATATTAAATTAAATATCTCGGTCGACGTTGTTATCATATATTTGTTTAATAGCTCAAGCTATGTCGACTCCTGTGTACTTACAAAGAAGGATCGGGCATGAACATAGATTTATTATTTAACTCGCATGACATCTTCAGGCATCACATGTGTACCCGTACACATTCGCTGGGGGCTATACATGTATACACTTACATATGCACTTTAAATATTGCATTTTGCATATTGATTGCATAGTGTATTGATACATAATATAATGGCCTACTGCACTATCATTGTAGTTGGTATATTTATATGCCAACGTAGTGTGCTGTTTCTACGCAATATATTTTAAAGATTAGAAAACATGCATGCATGATGTGTCTTTTATTTTGCAACGTGTATATGTTTGATGTATTTAGCATGCTGAATGACATGTTTGAATGACATTTCTCCTATTGTAATGCATGCATGTGCAGTATGTTGGCATGTAAATGCAATGCATTATTGTGGCATAACGTGCCTTGTGATGTTGCATGATGTGTTTGCATGAATTATTATGTCTATTGTAATACATAGGGGGGGAGGGGGTATTTTACATCAGCTGCACTGATCATATATGCAGTAGGCCACTATTTCATAATCACAAATTTTTCTTTTCTTACTCAAAATATCCTTCATGAATTTAGCATAAGTGGACATTTATTTTAAAACTTCAGAGAAGGGGATATTAATAGTTATTTTACTAAACACTTCTAATAACATTGTGAACTATTTGTCATGAACTCTTTTGATCAAATCTCTCAGGAAAGGAGGTGGTGATCTATCAACAAATTTTTTATAAACCTTTTTGGGTTCTTTAATAGGTTCAAGTTGTTTAGGAGGGGTTTTCTTGATATTCTTTTCTTACATCCTTATCTTGGGGTTGGTTTTTCTCTTTATATGGGTCTGCTAACCCTTTCCCACTACTAAGTTGAATATTATGACATTGTTCTACTAAGTTTTGATAACAAATCAGCCTAGCCAATTGCCCAATTTGATATTCAATTTATTTAATAGCATTAGATTGATTATTCATTTGCATTCCTGATTGGAGAACAATATTTCCTAATGATTCTTTCATATTCCTTTCATGATATATTTGTTCAGATTCTATGGGGCAGCACTGCGACGCTACGTATCATGGCTTAGCTTACCGACACTATATCTCCTAAAATACCTATTAACCTTCAATTCATCTAATTCCTTAGAATAATAACAACTGAGCATTCAAAATGGATAAAGCATCATTTTCATAAATTCAACACACTCTCTTAAGATTCACCTAATCAGTACACCATTGAAAATTATTTGTTGTTATTTCTTCAATTAATTCATAAGCATCATAAAAAGGATTTAACATCAAAGAACCTCTGACTGCAGCATTAATTATGGCTCTAAGGGATACTACCAATCTTTTGTAAAAGGTTTGAATTACCAACCAATCAAGTAAGGCATTTTGTTAGCATTTTCAAAGCATCTCCTTGAATCTCTTCCAAATCTCACAAAAAGATTCTCCTTCCATCGGAGTAGAAGAAGTAATAACATTTCTAAGCTTAACAATCTTAGAAGATGGGAAATACTTTCTCAAAATTTATAGGCCAACTCAGTCCATGTGGTAATAGAACATAAGGTAAATAATTTAACCACATTTTGCCTTGTCTCTTAAAGAAAATGAAAACAATCTAAGTCTAATGACATCATCACTAATACCATTATACTTAAATATGCACAAATTTCTAAAAAGTTGCTAAATGTATGTTAAGGTATTCAATGAGAGTTCCTCCAAACTGAAAATTTTATACCATCTTAATTATTGTAGCTTTTAACTCAAAATTATTTTCTTGGATGGCGAGTCTATTTATGCTTTGGCAAATTCAATGTACTAAAGGGTTACAAAATTCTTAATAGGTCTAGAATAATCTAAGTTTTGAACAGGGTTGACCATT
The DNA here is from genome assembly GCF_001605985.2 of Dendrobium catenatum. Lineage (NCBI taxonomy): Eukaryota > Viridiplantae > Streptophyta > Magnoliopsida > Asparagales > Orchidaceae > Dendrobium > Dendrobium catenatum. The sequence continues at coordinate 225,832 of NW_021319627.1, forward strand.
TTAAAAATTTTTTTGGTGAGCCTAATTTTAGAAATGGTTCAATCAATTTTAGAATCAAAATTTAAATATGCCTCTCCTCTATGTCTTATAAGCAACAACCATAGATATGCAATTAATAAATTAAAATAAAGGAATAAAAGAATATAGTAGAACTAATTATGCAATTGATTCAACAATATAATAAATTTATAAATAAAATAAATTCTTCCACGACAATGGCCCCAAAAATTTGATGGGGGCTAGCTGTAGAGTAATGTAAAGATTTGTAAAAATATTTTAGGGCTCTATCAATCTCTAAGCAATGCTTAAGTTTTCTTTGATATAAAAATAATAAAAATTCCACTTAATATATGCAAGTATACATGCTGAATTAAGTACTATAATGATAAAGAAGAGTATCAATCCTACGAGGAAGAATGTTTATTTATAAATACTAGTACTGTTTACTTCAACTAAAATATCTATCCTACTCAATTAAAATAAAATTTGGTAGAGATTCAATCACTTAATTTAAAATCAACAATAATTAAAAAAAATACTATATGGATTAATTATTTTGAATTGATGGAATGTAAATATATATAATATATTTTCTAAAGATTCTCTTTTATAATGATACTATTTAGAGTATATGCATAATCGATCACTCAGTCAAGCATGAAGAGACAAATGACAGATTAAACTTTTTCAACCCCAATACTCCTCTAAACTCTCATAGCCTGTCACCCTATAAAAATCTTAAAAGAGTAAGTAAATCATGTACTGTTAAAACCCCTTACAAAAACTCATCTCTATAAATTGAATACTTTACAATCACTATGCCTATGCTTTCATCATATCAATCTAATATACAAAGTTGTGTATGCTTTTCTATTCTTAGGCTCCACATTACACCTGATACTAACTACTCATATGGATACTATGTGCATCAAATGAAGATATGGTATATTGAAAACATCATGAAATTATTGATGAATAAAACACATTAGTAATCCGTATTTTATTTTCACCAATAATTAAAAACAAGTGAATTTAACTAGACATTAAAAACAAGTAAAGCATATTTATTTTTATTTATTGACAAAAGAAAGAGAGTATAGAAAAAATATATATAACCGGATGTGTTCATTGATCTTCTCTACTCTCCTCCTTGAACTTATAGAATTTCTTCCACAACACAAGCTAAACACTCTAATAGAATGTATCTAGTACTTCTATGAATTCTCTTAGTTGTCACTCCTAATGAAAAATCGGAGAAGCGCTATAAAGACTAAAATTAAAAAAATGACTGAACTCCACTACTAATATGAAAAATAGTCTATTTATAGAAAAAAACACAGAAAACAAATTATGGCTCTATGGTGCTCAGAACACTTGCATCAAGGCACCCATAAAATGAACTAATATTGCAGCGGTGAAGGGTTTCCTCTGCTGTGGCACTTGCTGACATGGATTCATTGTTTAAAGAATCAACCCGTTGCTTCACTGGCAGATTGTGGCCTCAACAGTTATAACTGCAGTATCGTACTGCTGATGATTGAGCACTGCGACATCCATGTGGTACGCCCTTGATTTAGTAGCGCTGGAATTTAGCACCAACACTATGCAGACAGAAACAAGGTTATGTGGTGTTGACTCCTTCGATGCTATGGCTATGGGATAGTTGGCTAGGCTTTGCAGCTCTGTCTCCTCCGACAATGCGGTGCTGTCAAATAGTGACTAGGCACTGGCATGTCCATATTTGGGTGCTCCGGAAATGTCAATGATGGCACCGCGGCGGTATTATATCCGACGTCGCGGTGCTATGCCATGCTTGAAATTTTTTCCCATATATTTTTTATGTTTCCTACACAAACAAAATGAAAATAGCATATTTTCACTAACAAATTAACATTTAAAACATATCATTATTTACAATTATCAATTACTTCGTTGGCAGTGCCAAATGATAAGCATATTTGAAGGATTTATGGGATATTTCAGTAGGAATTCCGAGTGAACTTTGATGCATCCAAGCTAATAATAATAATAATAATAATAATAATAATAATAATACAATCATAAAGGTTAATGAGAAAATTGCCAGCTTCAAAACTTGTTTATTGACCGCTCGAGTTGCATTCGTTTCCTTATAACTCGTGCATTTTTTCCTTAGGATGTGCACCGATTTCTTTGCGTGATTTTATATGGGAAAAATTACAATCGATTATAGGCATTGTCGATGTTTCAAATGCAATGGCAAAGTCTGTTTCAGATCGAGCGTTGTTTGGACAACATCGTATGTAATTTGTGTGCTGTTGAACAAATTGATAGTCATTTTTGGGTATTGATGACATTCCGATTGCAACGACACAATTTTTTTTGCAATCAGAGATTGTTTGGACAACGTTGCGCATCAGCTTTGAGTGTCAATCGTCCATTTTGATCAATCTCGTCTTATTTGACTGCGAGAGGTTCCCTCTTAAGCAAATTCGACGCCCCGATCGCAATGGCCCAATCTGTTTGGCAATCGGAGGTCGTTTAACCCTTCAACAAACACGTCATGCATCATGTGTTTGCATATAGGGGTCGACAATATGATGACCTCTTTCATGCTTTATTACTCACACAATGGATCATAGGCTTGAAAAGGACTTGAACTGATGTCGAACCTTCTGTTTTCCACTTATTATAGCATGACATGCATATCCAGCTCCCCTATAATCTATATGCCTTATTTCCAATACAACAGACCATACCATCTTGGAAAGGCCTTAAATTAAACTAACCCATCGTGTTGTAGGTTAGTTTAGTAGACTAATATAGAACAGCTTAACAGTAATCATCTGTATGCATTTTTTGTGCCTATCATGATGTGCAACAATTATGGTATTAAGCATCATTCCTGATGTTTTAGGTTGCACCCAAGAAAAAATAGGCAGATTTGCAGAGCCCTACATGGGGTCCTGGTTGGGTACCCATTGGGTACCCACGCTTTGCGCTGGCAGGCTTTGCCCACCCACACCCACCTATGATGACTTTCCGGATGTCATACCCACCCACACCCACCCACTTTCCAAGCTTATTGAATTCAGTCTGTCATAGAATAATGGCCTTGAGGTTTTTTGTCATTTTCTCTGACTGCAAACTTTCAAGCCACATATCAAAATTTATCATGGTAGTGACGCGGTTCAGTGTTGTGCACTGTGTAGTAAGGATTATTAATTTATTATAATATACCGCATATATATGATGATTAGTAATGTAAATTGGTTCTCCTCTAATGTTGAGTACCCACCCATACCCATCCACGAGGCTATGGGCGTACCCCATACCCACCCATGCCCATTGGGTATGGGTGGGTACGTGGGTGGGGGTGGGTATGGGTACCCAATGCGGGTCTGCCAGTTGGCTAAGAAACCTAGCGGTTATTATAACTTTAGGTTTCTTTGAGACGACTTTATTAATATTTTTAAAAATAAATAAATTTTATATTAAAAAATATTTTATAAAGTAATAAAAAAATTATCCTAAATGAAGCCAATTAATACATTCTAATGTCCCAATAAATAAATTTTTTTAACAAAGTATGGGAGCTTGGAAGATTTTTATTTATTTTTTCCTAACTTAGCAATCAATGGCCTAGCCAATAGATTATAGAAGTAATCTATGACAATTATTGAGTAATGTTTTATACAGTTCAAAACATGTCTTTGTACATTGCACATATTATCCTTAAAATGCACCAACTTTAAGACTTTTCTGGTTGGGATTAAGATAAATCAAGATAAATTAATTAAAACAATTTATTTAAAGCCTAAGACTTGAGCAAAGTTGAGTCATTTCACTGGTGAAAAAAGAAAAATTATTATAAAGTAAGATATTCTAATAATATTTAATTTTTGAATTAAACTTATTTTTATTAATTAATCATGTTCTAATAATGAACTAATTTAATAACTTAAATACAATTTTAACCTGAAAAATGCTTATAATTTACTACAATAAATATTGTTCTTTTAAAATTAAATTTTAATAATTATTAAAAGCGATAATCTTACAAAAATAAAAAATTAAGATTTTATTTGGGACAACTTTTCTTTTTATTTTTATGAAACATTTTTTTTAGTAACAAAATATTTTTAAATTTTAGTTTTTTGTAACTAGAAAGTTGCTTCATGCATAAAGCGTAGAAAAACAAAGGCTTAATTTGAGATGCTTTCTTACTGTTTCTTAAAGCAACTTTCTATTACAAAAATTAATATTTGTTACTTAAAAAGCTACTTAAGCAGTAAAAAACCGTCCCACATGAAAGCTAAAGCTTCCTATCCACCGAGTTTGCTTTTTTGGTGTGCTTCAGGCTTTGTTTTGGAACGGCTTTCTTATTGCTTCTTAATGAAATTTCTTAGTATAAAAATTAAATTTTTTGTACTAAAAAGCTGCTTTTAAGAAGCAATAAGCAAGCCGTCCCAAACGAAGCCTAAGCCTTCAGTTGAATAAGCTATATTTAAAATTATATTAAAGGGTGCCATATTTGACAGCTTTGTTGGGCTAAAGAGCTTAAGTTAGCTTAAACTTGTGTTAATTCCTCCCCATCTAATAGCCCGACACATACTGTATATGCCATTATAAAACTTTTAAATGGTGCAGTTTGATCCTTTTTTTTTTATATTTTTTTTATTTTATTTTTTATTTTATTTAATTTATTTTTTTTTGGCAGTTTGATCCATTAATGCTTGGCGAGTCAGTCTTCTTTACTTCACAAAATGGCCTCACTATTTCAAAATATTGACTTTTAATTCAATTAATTGTCTTCATGTGGCTGTGGGAGTAGCGATTTACTAATTTGACTAATCAAAGCGCTTTCTACAACGCAAACGTATATTTTTTCTCACTAGAGATATTTTTATAATATTGAAAGACAAGAAGTTGAATTTGACTTAAAATTCAAACGATTTATGTTCTATTATTGCTTCCATTACAATGACTTCTTCTTTGCAGCTGAAATATAAGTTGGATGGTGAATATCTGAATTGTACTAAATTTAAATTTTGTTTGGGGCAATTTTCTTACCTGTTTTAGAAAGCAGTTTTTAATATAAAATTATTTTAATTTAAAAAAAAAAATTATGCTAAAAATTGATTTAAAAAGTAATAAGAAAGTTGTCCTGATAAAGCTAAAGATAGTCCAAAGAGTACGAAATGAAAATGATAGATACAAATGAATAACTTCACAACAGTATCTTTCATGATCTGCAAATTATCTTAGAGATAGGTTCTTCATCGATGATGAAGGAGCTACCAAACTGTAATTTTCTTCTTTTATTGTGCAGAAATTATAGCATAAGAAGGACAAACAATAACATCTTTATAGACTTGTTGTGCTAAAAGAAAAGGAAACGAAGCAAAAATTTGTGGAAATTTTAATTAACAAGAATTAAACAACTTATTTTTTATGCATATGGCCATTTTGGTCCCAAAATATTATGTTGCTCTAATTTAGTCTCTCGGCTATATAAAATTGAATCCAAAATGGCTCGTTTTCGATCAAAATTGGTGATTAATTTTTATATCACAATTATAATAGGATGGGCTATTTTGAATCAATTTTGTATGGTCAAGAGCTAAATTGGAAAAATTTGATACATTAGCATTAAATTGGCCTTACACGAATAATTTGAGTGTTATTTTGAAATTTTTCTTTGTTTTAAATAAGAAAGCTCTTGGGTGATGATCTTAATATATATATATATATTATATATTATTTCATGAGGAATCTCACTCAAAGGACTGCAAGAGATTGAGATTCCTATTATGAGCAAAGATTCATGTAGAGGCCAATCGACTAGGCCATGCATTTACAATAGTCTATAATAAGTCTTCTCATAGATTATACTTTGTACTATTTTTTACGTTCTAGGATGTAACCTTTGTTGTAGTTCTCCAAATCACATAGACAAAAGGTGAAAAACATATATATTTTGGATGTTGGATATTTTTTCTTAGTGTTGAGAATATCTTTGAATCTTTTGGCTTTTACGTTACTATTCCTCGATCATTTCTAAATTGCCTCATTTGCCACATAGCAGTATAATGCTAATTCCTATTCTTCGCTCCGACATCTACTCGTCGTCATAGCTCACAGCAGAAGTTACATTTTAATAGAGGCTGAGTATTCAATCAATGGATAAATTTGAATCGCAACAATTACATCTGCTTGTTAATTAACATTATGAAATTATTGGAATGTAAATCTTTTCAGGGTAAAAGGACTGAGAAATAACAAGTATATTATTATATATATAATAATATATATATATATATTATATATATATATATATATATATATAGTACTATATATATATATAGTACACATTCTATCCCGTACCTCACAACGCTTAGTAGCAAATTTTTTTTTCGCCCCGTCTTAGGGTTCTCCCGCCGCTTTCTCTCGCCGCCTTTTGGTGCCGGAGGGGTCTTTTCTGTGGCAAAAAATTTTGGGATCGCGGGTTCCCTCGCGGGTAAGCAACTGCTAAATCTTTTAGGGATCTTTATCTGGCCTCTACTGATCCTAACCCGTATTTGCCGGATTTTCGCATAACTTCGAATCGTGGTATGCCCTCTTTATTGGTTTTGGAAGGAGAATTTTTTCATCTTTCGCTAAGCCTTTTGAGTTTGTCTTTGGTTGGGAGATTTCCACTCAAACCGCCCCTCTTTGGATTCTATCCGAATAAATTCTTTTTCATTTTGGAAATTATCGGGGGATTTGTCACAACTCTTTTGGATCAAGCTAATGTTTTGATAAGCTTGATAATGATTTGGACTTTATGCTAGGGTTTTTTGCTCACAGATCCTATCAGGTTTTTGGTTGTTTCATGAACAGTTATTTAATGGTCCCTGTTCTTGACTGTCTGAGGAGTCTCCGATTGTGCCTGTTTGTGCTCTCTTTCCCTGGTTTACCGCCTCATCTATTTCACTTTCTGTAATTCTTTTTGATTAGGCTCTATTTTTGGTAGACGATTCACACCTGATATGTATGCCTCTTGGTTCTAAGACGATCCGTAGCTCGTGTTCTTTGTTGAAATAGAGATGTCACAAAAGTTTTCCCGATTCTGTTTGGTTAGGGCCCGGAGAAGTTGGGTTATGTTCAAAAATTGTTTTTGAATGCATGCCTAGTTTTTGTTCTTCTTGTAAAGCTTTAGGTCACAAAAAATCTAGTGTGTCCTAAACGTGTATCTAAATCTCCCCCGGCTGACCCTAAAGTTTCGGAATTTTTCACGAATCCTGTATCGACTGTAGCCCCCGTTACTTTCGTGAACATTGGTATTCTGTGAATGGTTCTGATGATTCTTTTAGCTAAAGATGGTCTGGATTGTGAAATTCCTATTATTAGCAATGTGGTTGTTGCTGAGGAAGTATCTCTGCCTGTGGTTGATTGTCGGTTTGTTCCGAAATGATCAGGTTGTGGCTTCTTTTAATGGTGTTGGTATAAATGAGGATGAGGTGGTTGCTGGGCTTGAAAGGTGATACTGAGTTGGTAAGGGATGGTGGATTGGAACAAGAAGTTATTTTGTGCTTTATCTCCTTATGCTCCTCCTTTTTTCCTTGCTTTTATCTAATTGCGATGAGGTGGTGCCGACTGTTATGTGGCTGGCTCGGTTGGGGTTTCGCCTATGTTATTCGCCGGATCTTAATTTACTGTTGATCCTAAAATGTACTAAGGTAGCTAATTGCGTTGGTTGATGTTCCTGTTAACGTGGTTGATTCACGTTTTGTTGGGAATTTTTTGGGTGACTGTTCGGGCATGGATGTTCGGAATAATTTGAATTGGCTGGACTCCGTAGAGGGGGAACTAGTTTTTTGATTCTGATGATGCTTTTATGCCGTCGTCTGATTTTTGTGGTGGTTCCGATTTTGGCTGTGACTTTTACTCTTGTTAATGTAAGACCGGTTTCTGTGGTTAGTATTCGGGCAGAGCTCGTGGGGCGAGGCAAGGGGTCGCCGTCGCCATTAGCTTATTTCTTTTATTTATCTGTGCTTTTTTTCTTTTCTGTGGTGGGTTTTTATTCTGATGGTTTTTCGTCGAATTTGGGCATGATTGTTTGGGCAACGCATCATTGCACCGAGCTTGTGGAACCATAGCTGAGGGTTCGAGTTGATTCGGGGTGCTTTTTGGACGGTCCTGGTGACGTGTTGCTGGTGCTTGTGCTACAACCGCCTACTGAGCCCGCTTTTTTTTGTATTTTTCCTTTTTTTTTTTCCTCTTCTCAAAAAAATAAAAAAAAAAATAAAAAAAAATATATATATATATATATATATATATAGATATATAGTAATTAAAAGCTGCTTGGTTTCTCCTCAATCTATGAAATAAAATTGGTCAAAATTAGAGGCTGCCGCCTCGCCATTTCATTCTTTGATTTTCTTTTTAGGTGGCTTCTTCTTATCTCCACCTAATAAAAGAATATGAGTAATAAAAGCTAAAGAACAGTGATCTCACCTGTCCTTAAATGCAGCAAAGGAATTTTGATAATTTGTCAAAAGCAAGATAGCAAAAGCTTCCTTGCATGCATATTTTCTTCGGCCAACTTTGACGAACTGTTTGGATTTGATTTTGGTTGGATTGGAGTGATTCTTAGCTAAGAAACCAAGATCATTTTGTTTTCTAGCGAGAGAATAATTAGTTCTTGCAAGTTTTTTTCTTCTTTTAATGTATGATAAGCAACTTATTTGGTCCTTTTATTTGAATTTCAGAAGATTTAATTTGATTCACTCTTTTCAGAGTCACAATTTTAGCTGTAATAAAAAAAATTAACAGCATGATTAAAATTATGTGAATTAATAACAGAACAAAGTAGATTTCATTTATATTTTTAAAATTATGTATTCTTAAAGATAGTTATTTAATCATAAGGACGATTACTGCATAGAAAGCAACGTTAAAAAGATTTTAAGGGGTAATTTGTTCAACTTAGTTTTTTTAACCATGTTTTCATATCATTTGTATTTTTGATGATTCTAAATATTATTATTTTGATTACTGTTTCTCCTAACATATATTGGATATATTGCTTGTGTTGTTCTGTGTATACTAACATTTCAAGGAAATCATACTCCAAACTGTTGAAGACTTCAAGTCAAATTAGATTAGGGTTCATTGTAAATGAAGTTTGTATTTTACACTTTTATTGAGTCTAAGAGAGTGATTGTAATTGGGTAACCGTGCACACATACACTAGGGGAAAGTTAAAACTTGTAAAATTTTAAACTAATCGTACTGTATGATTTTTAAGCGTACGGGATGATTTGTCCAGTTAGTTCCTCCAGAAAGTAATTAATCAAATCATGGACAGAAAAAAATTTAAGTAATATTTGTACTGTACGATGTTGCCTTCGTATAGACGACGTCTAGAGTACGAAAATATTGTGAACATTTTCGTCCATACGAATAGGTAAAATTTTTTAACTATTTTTCTGGGACGATCTGGAGTTCGTACAGATGATGTCGAGAGTATAAAAATGATGCGAACATTTTAGTCCATACAAACAAGAAAATTTTAAACAGTTCGTCAGGGTTGATCTGGAGTTTGTACAGATGACATCCAAAGTACGAAATTATGGGGCATATTTTCATCCAGGCGAATAGGAAATTTTTTATAACTATTCGTACTGTACGATATACATATCGTACTGTATGATATGTTTGTGCGAAAATATTTCATACATGATCATATGAGAAAATTTTAAACTATTTGTCCGGGATGATATATTATTGATCGTACTGTACGATCATGGATGCTCAAAATTGAAATTTTCAATTTTCTGTATGATTTTTTGTGTCTTTCATATATAAGGTCTTCAAAACTATCTAAAGAAGAATCCTTCTTCATTTTTCTTCAGAGCAAAAGTGTGAGAGTGTTTGGGAGAGTGTTTTAAGAGTGTAGAGAGAGATTTTTCAAATTAAAATTGTGAAGGGTTCATAAGTTAGCTCAAAGGTGAGGATCCTTCGTAAGTCTTATCAATTCTCTTCCCTACTTCTTTGGAGTTGCTTGTTAGAAGATCTTTGAAGAAAATACAGTTCTTTACTAACACTAGGAGGGTATAAAAGGACGCTGGTTCTCTGCCGACACCTGGAGGGTATGAAAGGACAACGATTCTCTACCTACACTTAGAGAAGTGTGAAATGATAACGTTACTCTGCCGACACTTAGAGTGTATAAAAGGATGACGGTACTCTTCCATACTAGGGTTTAGCAGAAGAGAGGTTAATTATAAAGGCTTCTTCGCCTTATTGTGGGGGCAAAATGACAGTCACTTTGGTAATAGTGCAATACATGAAGAGGGAGTCTTCAAGGAGTGGACGCAGGCTTAGTTGGACCAAACCACTATAAATCTTTGTGTTCTTCTTATTTTTTGTAATTTTATTTACTTTACTTTTTATTTAAGTGATTGAAAAAGTTTTATTTTATTTTTGGAAAACTTAAATTGTGCAAATAAATTCATAAATGGTTTTTATTCAAGAGTAGATTTTTTAAATAACCAATTCACCCCCTCTTGGTTAGCCTTGGGACAATTACATTATGTCTAACAACTTTTATGGACTTTTCAAGTAGTATTAGAGGCTATTTCAAAATTTAAAGTTTAGATTACTTTTTAAAAAATGATTATGACTAATTTTGGAAATTATAACACACCTGAAGGATATTTGATTGCTAGACCCCTATTATTTGATAACATCCCTTTCAATTTTTGAAAAACACGAATGTCTACTTTCTTCAATTGTTTGACTATCGCATGTGAATATTAGTATATGAAGGATACACTAGGCCAACTAGACTTGTATAGGGCATCAGAATTGAAACATCATGTACTAACTGGATTATAGAAGAATGAGACTTAGCTCAGTTAAATGCTAATTGTTTGAATATTTTTTTGTGCACTTAAATCTAAAGATTACATGCATGTTTTTACCTATAAAAGTGGAAAAGAATTTTGGGATAGACTTTGTATCACATATGAAGGTACTGATGAAGTAAAATAATCTAGAATAAATATTTTATTGCATAATTATGAACTATTTCCTATAAAACTAAATGAATAAATTTCTGACATGTACACACATTTTAGTAAAATAATCACTTCCTTGCATGCTTTATGCAGGGAATTAATAAATACAAAAAAAGTGAATAAAATACTTTATTATTTTCCTACTTTTTATGATGATGAAATAAGTACTATTATAGAGTTTAAAGATTTAAATATTTATTCTATTGACAATCTTCTTGAATCACTAATTGCTTATGAGCAAGGAGTGACTCAAAGATAGATTGATGCAGGTGAGAAGTGAAGGAGAATAATGTAGCATTGAAAGTGGATGACTCGGAGAGTGATCAGTTATAGCTTGATGACAAGACAATTCAGAAGTTTTTTGAAAAGAAAGAAAATGAGACACCAACAGTAGAATAAAGATAAGTTCCACAAAAATGTTAAGGTTTTTAATGATGTTATTTACTATGAATGTAAGAAACCTAGACATATCAAATCAGATTGCCTGAATCTTAAAGTCAATCCTAGTAAGGAGAAGGTGGAAGATAAAATAAATGTGACGAAGGACAAGAAGATATTTCAAAAAGTTTTTAGGTGGACTCAACTTCGGGTTCATTAGAAATAGAAACAGAAGAAGAAGTCACCAATATGTACTTAATGGACGATAATCTTGATTAATCAGATCAAGTAGAGAAACACTCTCATACAAGATCTCGTGAGAGCATTTAGTAACTGGATAGCTACTATTTGATGTATATGACTAGAGATACCATACAATTCATATTACTAAAAGATAGGAATGGAGATAGATTCAACTCTTCTTGTATGGCAAGATTACACTGGAAGATAATACCATTAGGAAAGTGGTAAGCACATATATGATTGGAAACTTGAATAATTTTTTCATTGAGAATGTTTTACTTGTAGAAGACTTAAAGCATAATTTATTAAGTATTAGCCAGCTATGTGTTAAGGGCTATAATGTTAATTTTTTTCCACTAATTACATATTAAGCCAAAATGAAAATAATGTACTACATGGAACTAGGATAAATAATGTGTATATGATAGATTTAAATTATATTAAATCTCTTAATACTTTTTATTTGAAAATAATTTTTGATGAATCATTATTATACATATGTGGATTTATCACACTAGCATGAAAAACTTTTAAAAAATTATTTAAAAAGAACTAGTTAGAGGAATACCAAAATTAAACTTTACTAAGGATCACCTGTGTGATGCATGTTAACTAGGAAAATAGGTGAAGTCCTTCTTTCATTCCATTAAATATCTTAGAACTAATAAACTATTAGAGATTATTCATATGGATTTTTTTGGATCGGTTAACACTATAAGTCTAGAAGAGAAAGTATATCAATTTTTGATTTTTATGTTTTTCTAGATTCACTTGGGTTAAATTTTTATTTTATAAGAGTGAATCATTTAAAGAATTTTAAAAATTTTTTTACTTTAATTCAGAGAAAACTAGGATGTGAATTCTTGTCAATTCAATGTGATCATGATGGTGAATTTGAAAATAAAACATTTGAGGAGTTTTGTAAAGAGAAATGATTTGATCACAATTTTTTAGCACCTAAGACCCCTTAGTAGAATGGGGTTGTCGAAAGAAAGAACATAACATTAATTGAAGCTGCTAGAGTCTTGTTGGCAGAATATTTACTTCATAAATATTTTTGGGCTGAAGCGGTTAGTATAACTTATTATGTTCTAGATAGGGTGAATATTAGATCCAAATTAAATAAAACATGCTATAAGCTTCTTAAGGGTAGAATACTAAATTTATCACATTTGTATATTTTTAGATATAAGATGTTCATTCATAATAATGAAAAATCTTTTTTCTAAAAAATTGATCCAAAATCTGATATAGAAAATTTTCTTTGATACTCTAGTGTTAAAAAATCATATAGAGTTTTTAATAAAAGAACTTTGATAGTTGAGGAGATCACACATATTGTATTTGATAAATCTGAAATTTTGAAAGAGCCAAGGTTGGAAGAAAATCATATTAAAAATAACTCCCAAGGAATTGGAAAGCTAAATTTGGAAGAAAATATGGAAAAAGAAAACCCTTTGCCTAGAGAATGGAAATTTTCTAAAAATCACCGTAGGGAATTGATTTTAGGAGAACCAAGTGAGGGTGTTAAGACTAGGCATGGACTTAGGAAAAAGGTTAACCATTATGCCTTTATATCAATGATTGAATCCACAAATGCTAATCAAGCACTTTTAGATAAATTTTAAATTTTGTCCATACAAGAAGAGTTGAATCAATTTATAAGAAATAATATTTGAGAATTGATAGAAAGGCCAAAGATCAAAGTTTTCTCAGAACTAAGTGGGTGTTCAAAAATAAAATAAATGATTTAGGAGTTGTGATTAAAAATAAGGCTAGATTGGTGGCTAAGGGATATAATCAAATATAAGGGATTGATTTTGATGAGACTTTTGCCTCTATAGTAAGACCTAAAGAAATTAGAGTTTTATTAGCCTTTAACTATTTTAAAGGATTTAAATTATATCAGATGTATGTTAAGAGAGTTTTTTTGAATGGGGTGATATAAGATAATATTTATATTAAGCAACCTCTAAGTTTTGAAAATTCTAAATTCCCTAATTATGTATTTAAATTAAAAAAGGCATTATATGGATTGAAATAGGCATCTAGGACTTGGTATAAGAGATTAAACACTTTCTTATTAGATATATTATTTATAAAAAGAAGTATCGAAAACACTCTCTTTTTAAAGAAATTAGAAGATAACATACTCATTATTCAGATATATGTTGATGATATTATTTTTGGATTTCCAAATAAAAATCTTTGTGATGGTTTTTTAAAAATAATGAGTAGTAAATTTGAGATGAATTTAATAGGAGATTTGAGTCATTTTTTTGGTTTTAACATTAAGCAAAATTAGAATGGAAATTTTATTAGGTAGTCGAAGTATAATAAGGACATCCACAATAAATATGAAATGGATAATGCTAAACTAGTAACTACACCAATGAGTTGCCCAATTCAGTTGGATAAGGACTCAAAAGAAAAATCTATTGATCAAAAGAAATGTAGAGCTATAATTAGATCATTAATTTATTTGACAGCTAGCAGACTATATATAATATTTAGTATTTATTTATGTGCTTGATTTCAATCTGATCTAAAAGAATCACATTTGACAGCAGTAAAAATAATTTTAAGATATCTTTTGGGAACTCAAAATTTAGGAATTTGATATCCTAAGTACAGCTCTTCATTTGAAATTATTGAATATTCTGATTCATGCTTTACATGTTATAGGGTTGATTCAAAGAGTACATCTGAAACTTGCCAATTCATAAGAAATTCCTTAGTTTTTTGGTCTAGTAAAAAACATAATTCTGTAGCCCTATCTACTACTAAAGATGAATATATTGTCTTAGGACATTGTGTGGCATAAATACTTTGGTTGAAATAATAATTGATTGATTTAAGATTTTCAATAGGCATAATTTTAATTTTTTATAATAATACTAGAGCCATTGGCATTTTAAAGAATCATATCCAACTTTTAAGAACCAAATATACATACATACACTACGGGAAAACACGTGATTACCGTCGGATTTTCCACCGGAACTTCGCCGGAAAGGAAGATATAATGAATTGTAACGAACGTATCGACGCCTTCATTCCGTCGGAAACTACTGGCGCACGTTTCGGCACTATGCCCGCCTCTTATTTCCGGCAAAGACTTTGCGCCGCAAACAAAACCGTTGGTTGTCTACGGCGAACTTGCGGCGTTTTGTCAGCCGGTAATAACCAGCTGAAGATACGACAGAAAATTACCGGCGCATATGGCGCCAGAATTTATCGGTTGGAACTCGTCGGCACCAATCCGATTATTTGCGCCGGTAATGCGTCGGGAAGTGCGCCGGAATGTTTTCCGACGCATTAGATTCGTTGGAATAAATTTATCGACGCGACATAAACCGGCGTAGGAATTTCTGCCAAAACGTTCGCCGGAAACTTATATTTCCGTCGGATATCTGTGTGTTCCGGCGGATTTAGTCCGCCGGTAATGACGGGTTTTCCTGTAGTTATAAGGTATCACTTCATTAGAGATCATATAGTCAAAGGAGAGATTGAATTGATTTATTTTTCTACAAAAAATCAACTTGTAGATTTTCATACAAAATCACTAGCCTTTGGCACTTACAGATTTGATCAAATTGAGACTCATTTAAATTAGTCGGATGCGAGATACTATAAGGGTATGGGTTCGATTCGTGGTCAATTTAATATAGTCAATATAAATGTAGCTATGATGAATAGCTATTTTTCAGTGTTTAACTAGCCTCCTCTAGATCAGGGCCTCTCCGAGTTGAAGATGTACTTTGTTGTTGTTGTTTCTATCGAGCTTTTACAAGTGATGTTATGATGCTTTTCTTTCATGTCCATAATGTTTGTTGTTAAGCTTTTCTGTGATGATGATGTGTTTTGTTCTAGTTAATATCCATTAGATGAATATATATGATTCATTTGATATCAATGGAAAATGTCATGTTTTGAAGACTTGTGTTTGTTTCTTACTTCTTGAAATGTTAGTATGCCTTATAAGAAAAATCATTTTAAAATTGATTATTGAAATGAGTTATAAATTATTTTATTTTACAAGTTAATTTCCTTACAAAAATCTAATCTTTCAAAAATTTAAATTAGATTATAACTGTATTTAGATAAGGAGATCAATTTCATATTCTTTTAGGAAAATATAACTAGAATATCATTATTGCAATTTTGATGTCTTATTTTTTTATTTCTTTTTCAATATACTTAGTTTTTTTATTAGTGAAATTTGAATTAAGATTACTGATGTTGAAAAGACCCAAAAAGTAAATCAAAAGAAAATGTACGATGTGTGTAAAAATTGAATGAATGTGCAATGGTTCGTAAAGTGAAAAGAGGCACAAAATTATCTCATATAGAAAGATGCACAAAGTGTACCACAAATATTTAAAAAGATGCATAATTTTGTTAATTGAAATTATTTTTTAATTGTGGTTCTTTCCACTATCATTTAATCTCTAATCCAAATCAATCTAATTAACAATTATATTCTATGTTGAATTTGAAGTTAACTAATTTTCATTTTGTCATTTTTGCAATAATTATCTTTATATATTTTGTCTAACATGAATCATGACATTGATTAACTTTTCTTATCTTAGTTATTTTTAACTTTAAAATTTTGAATTTTTCCTTCTTAGCATTATAGAATTAATACTATAATTGCAATTGGTTTAAAAATATTTTCTTGATCAATTCTTTTGGTTTTCTATTGAGACATTTTATTTCAAGTTCTACTTCCTTTTTTGTTGTTGTCAAAAGGGGGAGTAATAATATTGTTTGTTTGATTGATGTTTGTTATGTGATATGTGTGTTTGATTGATTGATGGTTGTTGTGTGATGTGTGTATGTTTGATTGATTGATGGTTCTTGTGTGATGTGTGTATGTTTTTGAGTGTTGGTTCGTGTTTATGTTTTGTGTTCATATTTTTGTTTGAATTTGTTTTTGATTTTGTGTCTTTTTATTTTTATTTTTTGGGTTTAGGATTTTTTATCTTCATGGGAATCCCTAGATTTATATTGGTCATTCATTTAGGGGGAGCTAAGGTAAAATTTTTGCTTAGAATATTAACTCAAACAATAATTATTTTGTTATCAAAAAAAATGGGGAGATTATTGCAACTTAGTTTTCATAACTATATTTTAATATCATGTGTATTTTTTATGGTTCAAAATATTATTGTTTTGATTACTTTTTCTCCTAACATATATTGGATATATTGCTTGTCTTATTTTATATGTATCAGGAAAATCATACTCCAAATTGTTGAAGACTTCAAGTCATATTAGATTAGGGTTCATTATAAATGGAGTATGTATTTTACACTTTTATTGAGTCTAAGAGAGTGTGATTGTAATTGGGTAACATTTACATACACACTGGAGGAGAGTTTAAACTTATAAATTTTTAAACTAATTGTACTCAACAATTTTTAATCATACGAGATGATTTATCTAGTTAGTTCCTCTAGAAAGCAGTTAATCAAATCCTGGATGGAAAAAATTCTAAGTACGATTCGTACTGTATGAAGTTGCCTTCATATAGATGACGTCCATAGTACAAAAATATTGCAAACATTTTCATCCATATGAAAAGGTAAATTTTTTAAACTGTTCATCTAGGATGATCTAGAGTTCATACAGATGACATCCATAGTATGAAAATGATGATCGTCCATACGAACAGAACAATTTTTTGAATTGTTTGTCCGGGATGGTTTGAAGTTCGGACAGATGATGCCTAGAGTACAAAATTATGGGGCATATTTTTGTCCAGACGAATAGGAAATTCTTTATAACTTTTTGTACTGTATGATATACATATCGTATTATATGATATACTTGTACAAAAATATTTCATACAGGGTCGTAAAAGCAAAATTTGAACTTTTCATCATGGACGATTGTCGATTGTACTGTATGATCGTGGATGCTCAAAATTGAAATTTCCAATTTTTTCGATAATTTTTTGTGTCTTTTATGTATAAGGTCCTTAAAACAGTCTAAAGAAGAATCCTTTTTCATTTTTCTTGAGAACAAAAGCGTGAGAGTGTTTGGGAGAGTATTTTTAGAGTGTTAAGAGAGATTTTTCAAGAGGAAATTGTGAAGGATTCACAAATTTGCCCAAATATGAGGATCTCTTTGTAAGTCTTGTCAATTCTCTTCCCTACTTTGGAGTTCCTCATCAAAAGATATTTGAAGAAGATCTAATTCTCTACCGACACGAGGATGGTGTGAAAGGACACCGGTTCTCTGTCAACACCAGGAGGGTGTGAAAGGACAACGGTTCTCTGCCTACACTTGGAGAAGTATGAAAGGATAATGATACTATGAAGAGACTTGGAGGGTGTGAAAGGTTGATGGTACTCTGCTACATCGGGGATTGGTGGAAGTGAGGTTAATTGCAAAGGCTTCTGCACTTTGCTTTCGGGGCAAAAGGAGAGTCACTTTGGTAATAGTGCAATACCTAAAGAGGGAGTCTTTAGGAAGTGGACGTAGGTCTAGTTGGACCAGACCACTATAAATCTTTGTGTTCCCCTTATTTTTCCACAATTTTATTTATTGCAATTTTTATTTAAATGTCTTTCCATAAAACTACGAATTGTTGATAGATGAAAGAAGTCTATATATAAAACTACCAATTTTTGATAGACTAAATCAGAGGTGGCAATGGGGAGCACAAATGACAATCTTTATATAGAGAGAGGGATAGGAATAAGCTGCCCATGTTGGGTACATGAAGATGAGATAAGAGGGATCCAAATACTGAGATTAAAGAAGGGAAAAATGAGAAATAACAAAGTCTATAGTAAAACACCAAACATTATTATAATGGCTTGTAAACATGAATGTGATTTTTTTCTTTTTACTAAATAACAAAACTAAGAAAGAGATTCACATCTACTATGTTATTAGTGAAGTAAATCTTATTGTTCAACACTATTCTAGTATATGTTATAAGTATTGTAAACATGGACGGAGAAAAAAATCACATTCATGAGATTCCTTCACACACACACACACACACACACACACACACACACACACATTCTCTCTCTCTCTCTCTCTCTCTCTCTCTCTCTCTCTCTCTCTTTCTCTCTCTCTCTCTTTCTCTCTCTCTCTCCCTCTCTCTTTATACGTATACCCTTCTCCATCTTCCTATTTATACAACTCTTTAGATGTATCATGCTTGTTTAATCCCCACACCTACTCCTTTTCTCCCCTATTTTAACCAAGTATTTGTGCATGTGTGTTAAGTGTAAATTGTGTACTATTTATTATATTTAATTAAGTGAAAACATGTTGTTTTAGTGGTGCTCATGCAATGAATGTTCATTAGAAGGAAAATATCTACAAGTGTTGATCAACACCGTAGCGCCATTAGAAGCATCCTAGCATATGCTTTCATAGCAACTCGATGCCAGATTGAAACATAACAACGATGGTTTCTCTATATATTTCCTAGCATTGCAGTGACGCCAAGGTCAGCACAAAACATCACTGTTGTGCTAGAATTCAACACTATAGCAGCACTAGAGCCTCAGGAAAATGAGTGTTGGAGCATCAAGCTATGTAACGCCTCAACGTCAAAATTCACATTCAAGCGTCATAGTGCTCAACTTTTAGACCTCAACTGTGAAGCAGTTTCCAACATGAGGAACCATGCCAATTCATCCAAAAATGCATTGTTTTAATCATTATCCTTGCCAAGTCAGTCAACATTATAACAGAGCCAACATTACAGTGCAGAGGCGCTAGCTCATTTTATACCTCCGCGGCGCCACCTTATCAAACATTGCAGTGCTTGAACCCATCCTTATACATACTATAAATTATTTTTCAATTTTGCTATTTAGTAAAAAGAAAAAATTATTATTTAGTGAGTTCTATCACTTAAGTAAAATTCTATAATTTTAAGTTTGTTTCTTTAGTGCTTCCTTAGAGTAAAGTCTAAGGTAAGCTAGGGAAGTGCAATATACTTTCAATGTAGAGATCTTAGCCTATTTATGTATGCTACTCTGTGGTTTGAGAAAGAATTTAAGTGTGGAAAATATTATTTAATCCTTTTAGTGATAATTTTTTTATTACTTCTCTTGTATCTCTTCTTTTAATGAATAAAATGAAATTGAATTTGCTTATTGAATCTTTCATGTTTAACTAATTCTATAATTTGGAGCTGATGATATAAAAGTATAGCAAGTACAAATATAAACTCAATCTTGTGCCTTGAATGATATATTAATGTTTTCAATATCTCCCATTCTTCACTTAATGCATACAATGATCATGTGTGTAGTTAATATCTAATATGATTTGTTGCTTTGATGGAGGAATGTTGGAATAATTAGGAGTATTGAAATGGAATGTATTGTTATATCTAGACATATGATATTTAATATTCCAGATTCTATGGAGATAGAAAAATAGTAGGAATGCCATAAACCTTTTTTTTCACCCCTACAAGTACGATAGAGATATGAGAATTTATATGTTTTGATCTACATCTAAAAATTAAGAGTCTTATTAGGAAAACTATATTATTTACATTCATTAGTCAAAAATACTTTATTTTCATAAGTACCAAAATTTTCTTGCAAGTTTTTATTTCAGTGAAAAAAATCAAAAACATCATTTTTATTTCTAGCAAGATAATTTATGCACTTAGATTAAATAGTAGTAGTTTAATTAAAATTAAGCAAAATCCTTCTCTTGGGATCGACACTCTATTCTATCAGTTTGTTACTTAATTTGACGCATACACTTGTATATTTTAGCATGCATTCATTAATTTATATCAAAGAAAATCGAAGCATATTTTAACTCCACAAGTCACTTCCTAACCCACTCCATCAAGTTTTTGGCGTCATTGTTAGGAAAGTAACTTGTGTATTGCAATTTTCATTATATTATTAAATCAAGTGCTTATTTCAACATACTTATATCATGTATATTTATCTTCACTTTATTTGATAAAATTTTAAAAAGTTAGAAAACCATATTATTTATTATTTATTATACATATTTTATTTTTAGGTTATTCATCATCGTTGCATGCTTCATAGATCTAGTAAGGATCACTTATTATTTGACCCTAAGAAACAAAGGACCCTAACAAAAATTTGAAAAAAAAAAATTAGAAATGTTTGACCCAACACAAGATTAGGACCATTCTACATCTCTTAGAGAGTGTATTAATCCTATAGCCGAAGGAAGCCATTAGTATTTCAATAGACCTACTATCCAGGCTAATAACTTTGAATTAAAACCTGTCATAATTCAAATGGTTCAAATTTTCAATTTGAGGAACTCTTGTTTAAGATTCTAACTTATACTTAGCTAGCTTCTTAAAAATCTATGCAACATTTGTGTATAATGGTGTTAGTGATGATGCTATTAGACTTAGATTGTTCTCATTTCTCTAAGAGATAAAGCTAAGATGTGGTTAAATTCTTTGCCCTTGGGCTCTATGACCACTTCGAGTGAGTTGGCTAATAGATTTCTAGGTATGTATTTTCTATCTTGAAAAACTATAAAACTTAAGAATGATATGACATCTTTCACCCAATTTGAGGGAGAATCAATATATGAAAGCTGGGAGAGATTTAAAGAAATGATTAGGAAATTCCCTCACCATATTTACCCGATTGGGTAGTTATTCAAACTTTTACAATAAATTTATAGAATCCCTTAGATCAATCATAAATGTTGCAGCTAAAAAATCTTAAATATCTAAGTCATTTGAGAAAGTATATGATTTAATAGAGAAAATAATTACAAATAATTTTTTGTGGCATGTTGATAGGGTGAATCCTAAGAGAGTAGCTAGAGTTTATGAATGAGATGCTTTGTCAATTTTTACTGCTCAAGTAACTATAATTTTAAAGATATTGGATACTATTGAGTTAATTCAGGATCAAGATTAGGATCATTTATGCAATTGGAAGAGCAAGATATGAATTCTATTGATGATAATAGTGCTCTATGGATTAAAAATATGAATTTAATTGGAAGGTAAAATAATTTTTATTGCAATAAATATAATCCATGTTGAAGGAACCATCCTAATTTTTTTGGTCTAATAACAATATTTGTGATAATAATCAATTGAATGTAGTTAAATCAAATAAAGAAGAAAATTGAAATAATCTTCAATAACCTATTGTAAATCCTAGTCCTTCTTATCCCCCAAAATTAAATTAA
The DNA here is from genome assembly GCF_001605985.2 of Dendrobium catenatum. Lineage (NCBI taxonomy): Eukaryota > Viridiplantae > Streptophyta > Magnoliopsida > Asparagales > Orchidaceae > Dendrobium > Dendrobium catenatum. The sequence continues at coordinate 247,692 of NW_021319627.1, forward strand.
AAAAACCAGTTTGGGAATAGGAAGACAACTTTAGAAGAGATAGTGATTCAATTGGAAAATAAATTACAATGTTAAGCTGCTTCTATCAAAAAATTGGAAAATTAATTATAAAAACTTGCAATCTCTTTTAGTAGTATATCATCATTGCCTAGTAATAATAAAGTTAACACTAAAGAACAAAGAAAGGATCTTAGTGGAGATCACTTAAAGAGTAGTAGTGATGCACCCTAACCAATTTGATAAATCTAAGCAAGTATGGATAAAGAGTATAAACTTAACGTTGCTTGGGAGGCAACCTACTTCTTGTTTTCCTATCCATTATATTTTGTTTCCATATTTATGTTTTGATATTTTTTATTGTTTGTAATTATTATGGTAAGTTTTCTAAGAAAAAAATTATTGTGTTAAAATTAAACTAGCGCCACAGCATAAGGGTTTGAAGTGCCATAATATCTACCTGTTAAGTGTTGTTGCATTCAAAACTAGTACCACAACACTGAGCTCTCATAAAAACTCACTTGATTTTAATTACTATTGCAGTGATGTGTTCTTGAACACCATAACACTTTAATACCTTCACGGGCGTCTTGATGCTACCTTTTCAAGTGCTGCGGTATTAGGCCTATTATTTCTATAATTTTTGTGGTTGTTTAAAAAAGTAATCATACTACCATAACTTTTTCATTATAACACTTTGGTGAGTGACAAAGTTCTGTTACTAGCACCATAATATTAAGTCAAAATTATTTTTAGTTGAGTTAAAGCACCGCAGTGGTGGTCTTTGGTAATACCATGAAGCTCATATGTATCAAATGCTGCAATAGTTGCCCAATCGAAAAGCAGACAATTAAATTCCCATGTGAGCACCGTAGTGTCATGTATCCTACACCACCGTAGTGATTGCCAGTCAGCCTTTTTTTTTTTTCATTGTGTTTTTAAGCGCTGTAATGCTCAGTTTTTTTACAATTAGAAACAGGTGATTTTCAGTTGTTTCACTACATTTTCACTTTTCTTATATCCTGAAGCTGTTCATTTTTAGTATTTACTAATGTGCAATGGCCCGTAAGATGTTTGGTTAGAAGAAATCTTCCTCTTTTTATCGTAAGACAAAATTCATATCTGTTGAGGATGACCAGAGACTTGCTGAGTTGGGAGTGAATAAATAGTTAATCCCTCTGAAAGGTTTTCAAAACTCAAGTATTTCAGTTATGTAAACCATTATAAGTTGGGCTTGGGAGATTTTCTGTAAGGAACATTTTGCTTCCATAGTTAATATTGTGTGTGAGTTTTTTGCTAATGGGAAGGAAGCAGTAGAAAATATGCGTTATGTTAGAGTAAGTGGGTCCCATTCAAATTTGTTTCTATCAATCACCACTTTCAGCTTAAAGATTTTGAATTTGATGAGTACACCTCTTTCTCTGGAATTCTTATTAATCTTGACAAAATCTTGAGAGTGTTGCATAGACCAAATACTGGAGTGAGTTAGAAGAAGAGAAGAAAAATTATGAATTTTCCTACATCCTTTCTCACCCAAAGTTCTAAGATTGGCATTATTTCATTTCTACTCATTTTTTCCTAATATAAACATTAGTGAAGTAACCCAAAACCGTTCTTTGCATAACTACATTATTCAGATGAGTTATTTGATAGACGAATGAAAGCTTATCTTCTCTTTTTTTGGCTTATATCATCAGGGTACTACTTTAGTGGATTTGGGACATACTCCCCTGATTTATGTCTTGTCTAATAATGTCAAACTAAGAAACAACCTTTTCCTATTTTACATTTACTAGAGGAAAGTTTTGAGTTTTAAGAAGTTAGAAGGAGATGATGATGAGGGATGTCCCAGTGAGCCCATGTTATTTAGCTGGCACAATCGTAGTAGAGGTAGGTGTTCTAGGACTCCTAAATCATTAGGAGAATAGGTGGTTGAATTGAGAGAGAGGATGGACTTGGTTACTAACCCTTGTGAGAAGAGTAAGGTGGCAGGCTGATTAATCTAGTATTTAGAAAAAGTAGTATCACTACCTAGCTGAATTCATTGAGGCTTTGGTAGGGGTGTTTAAGATGAGCCCCTTTATGGAGAATCTTGGCCAGTTGCAATTCCCTACTGCTCAAGAATACCAATCCCTTATATGGATATGGCCTGATGATGAGGGGGGAGGGGGATCTTAATTTTGTTGTGTTGATATTGTCACTATGATATGGTAGGATGGCCATGAGAGCTGTGATGGTCGTTGATTAAAGAATGGTGCTTTAGGCACTAGTTATCTTTATTATTTTAGTAGACTACATTTATTGCCTTGAGCTTTATAATTTTCATAAAAAGGCATGTTTTACCTCATATTAACTTTTATTTATTCTAGTGCAATGTAGTTTTATTATTTATATTTAATTAAATTCCTTTAACTTAAACAATTGTACATTGTCCTCTATAGATACTTGCCCTTTAAATTTTTATTTTGCCAAAATAAAATTGATAATTAATGATTATGTAAAATTAATATAATAATAAAACCCTAAATGATAGTTTGAATGATTAATTTCAAAAGCTAACTATTATTGATCACTTAAGCTATTAACTTGATTTGAATTTAGAAGCTCTACACTAATGCATTGACCATTGAATTGAAAAATGAATACTTAAGTTTAAGGAAAAGATATGGGTTGCTTAAATTAAATAGATCATACTAAACTTGAAAATAGAATTAGTGATCTTATTGAATCCTTGTATCAAATTAATTTAGGGTTGTAAGAGGATGAAAGTAATATTGATATTCAAAATCATTAAATATGCACTCCATAAGTATGAAATGATGAAAAAATGTGAAAAATATTTTATAAAGCAAAATATGAGCACATTACAAAATTGGTATTTGTTAAATCTTAAGTTCAAATGCATATTAATACTTAAAATTAACTAGGATAAGGTAAATGAATTAGTACATGTGATTGTGCACTAATGAACTTCTTATTTAACTATAAGCACAATTAACCCTTAAGTTACATTATTCATATCTACATTGATAAGTTAATTTTACACTTGCATATATAGTGGATATATTCAAATCATGTAATAATAAGGGTGACTGGTTGGGGTAATTTTCATGACCTTTCAAATTAGAAGTACAACTTTGATCTTTTCGAATTACTTCTTGATTGTGATGTATTATCTTATATTTTAGTAATTTTAAATATCAATTTTTACTTTAGCAATCAAGTGATCAAAAGGTGATTTTAACTGTTGCTTAAGGATAAGCACGAGTTTAAGTTGGCAGTATAAATTATGTACTTTTTAAAACATATTATTTTAGTGGTGCTAGTAGGACATATTCATGAGAAGGAAAAAAGTTTACAAGTGTTGAATTGAATGGGTTGTAGCACCATCATGAGAAGCGCTGTAGAGTACACTTTCACAACATCCCGATGCTAGATTCAGATATTGTAACACCGAGTTCTCTATTTCCAACATCGTAGTTACATCAAGGTTAGCACAATAGCACAAAACATCATTGTTATGCCTGAATTCAGCACTAAAACATTGGAGCCTCAAGAAAATGAGTGCCAGAGCATCGAGCTACGCAACACCTCAGCACCAAAATTCACCTTCAAGTAACATAACACTCAACTTCTGGAGCACCGCGGTGGAGCAATTGCTAACATGAGGAGCTACACCAACTCACCCAAAAAATGTGCTATTTAATCATTAATCATGTTAGGCCACCTAGCACCATAGTGGAGCCAACATTATAGTGCCGTTGTGTTTGTTCATTTTACACTTTCATGGTGACACCTTATCGAGCGTCATGGTGCTTGAGTCCATCCCTGTTCTTATTATAAATTGTTTTTGTATTTTATTATTTAGATAGTTTTATCATTTAAGTAAAATTATATAATATTAAATTTGTTTCTTTAGTGCCCCCTTAGAGTAAAGTCCAAGGGAGGCTAGGAAAGTGCAATATACTTTCATTATGGAGATCATAACATGTTTGTGTAAGGAACTCTATGGTTGGAGGAAGAAACACTATATAGAAGATCATTTGATCCTTATGGGTAATAATTTTCTTATTACTTCTTTTGTATCTCTTCTTTTAATGAATAAAATGAAAATGAGTTTGCTTGCTTAATCTTTCATGTCTGGATTCTCTAATTTTGGGCTAATGATGGAAAAAGCATAGTTAGAAATAAGGTAACTCTTGTGCTGTGAATGATATAGTGATATTTTTAATATCTCCCTTTCTTCATTTAATGCATACAATGGCTATGTTTGTTGTTAATATATAGTATGATATTTAGCCTCGATGGAGGAATATAAGAATTAGGAGTATTAAAATGGAATATTGGCATGCCTAGACATAGGATATTTAATGTGCCAGTTTCTATGGAGATAGAAAATTTGTAGGAATGTCATATACCTTTTTTTCACTCCTATAAGCTTGATAGAAATCTAGGGATGTGTATGCTCTGATCTATTACAAATCTGGACCCAAGTCTTATGATTTTGATGATAGCAAATATTATTGAATTCTTTATTATGCTATCTCCTATTATTTACTATTATTGGATATTTATTTTTCTCTTGTGCACTAATATTTCAGGTCCACCATACACAATATAAAATTGATCAGCTCAAGACTAGGTATAATAGGGTTAAGTGTCTGGAAGAGTAAATAATTTTACATTTTCTTATTTTTATATTTCTTGAGTCAAATTATGTATTTGGTGGATACTAAATTTGGTGGTTGTGTACACTCACACTCAAGTGAGTGAGATAGTGAAAAAATTATAAGTTCCATTTTCTGAACAAATTATAATGTACAATCCATATCGTACTATACAATATGCTAATAAAAAAATCATCAAAATGGTTTATTATAATAATTAAAGTCATTTGGACTAATCATATTGTATGATATAGATCATATAGGATGATAAATTAAAATCAAGATCCCAGTCCGTAATCATTTATGCAATATTTTCATATTCAAAATTTTTACTAATCATAATATATGATATGTATCATACTATTTGATAGGTATCATACTATATGATATAATTAAAATTTTCCTAAATTAATCCTAAAATTAGGGAATTTTTTTTGATTAATTGATCATGTCAAATCATACAGGATGATTAGAGCAAATTATACTGTATGATCTGATCCTTGCATGGGATGATATTTATCTGTTAGCAATCGTACTTGATGATAAATAAATAATTTCAACTAATCATACCAGATGATACTCTATATCATACTAGACAATCAATTCATTGAGCTAAACTAATTAAACAACACCTTGCACTTAGTATAGTATTAACAGGGTTATATGAACTAGTCATACCATATGATATTGGATTGTATTGTATGATAAGAGTTTCCATCATTGAATTCTAGGAATTTTTGTGAAGCCTTGTATTTAATCTCTCTTAATAGAATTATTTCAAGTCTTTGGCTGCTGAGGGTTCTTGAGAGAGAGCTTTGAGAAGAAATCTAGGAGAGCTTTAGGAAGAAGAAAGGAAGAGCTTGTGTGACTTAAATTATTATAAGTCTTTGGCTGCTGAGTTGCTCCGAGCAATCATCTTATCTTATTTTCTCTATGTTTATAGCTATGTTTTTCAGGTTGCTATGGGAGAAAAACTATAGTCCAAAGGCCGTTGAGTTTCTCTAGCTTCACCAAGAGGGTTAAAAAGAAGTTCATGGTTCTCTACCATCACCAAGACGGTAAAAAAATAGGTCATGGTTCTCTTCCTTCACCAAGAGGGTATGAAAGGAGGTTAAGGTTCTTTGCCTCACCAGGTTGGTGAATTATTATAAGGGCTTCTCTGTCTAGTTGAGGGGACTAAAGGAGATACACTAATAGTTTAGTGTAATACTCTGAGAGGAGGACTCTAGGGAGTTGACGTAGGTCATTGTTTGACCGAACCACTATAAAATTTTGGTGTGCTAATTTTGATTTCTTATTTTAGCACTTTACTTTTATGCATTTCATTTATGTGATAATTACTTGCTAAAAATTAGTGATTAATGATTCAATTTATTGATTAAAATTTCATCATAATTATTTTAACTTTTGATAAAATTATTTTTTTCTGCATCAAGAGATAGTTGTTGCTTGCTTTATATAATTATTAAAAAAACTAAAAAATAAATCTTTTGTACCTTTATGTGAGCAATTATTATTTTTTTTAAATTCACCTATTCACCCCCCTCTTGGTGTGCCTAGAGATCCTACATCAAAATTTCAATTGGTATCAAAGTGATACACATAAATAGTATTTTAGAAAACCTAGAGAAAAATGATACATGACACATTTCAAAAATAAAACACTGTGGAAGTTTACACTATAACTCGTCCACCTTTATTTGAAAATATTCCATTTGATTTTTAAAAAATTTGCATGTCTACTTTCTTGCAATTAATTGATTTTTAGATGTGTTTTTTAGTACAAGAGAGTTATACTACATCTTATTTTTTAATGACATCAAAACCAAGGTACCGCTTAATGAATGGAGCAATGAGGAAAGGGAATTAGCTTAGCTTAATGTAAAATAATTTAATTTTTTTCTATGCTCTTAACTCTGAGGATTATATGAGAGTCTCTACATGTACCACTAGTAAAGACATTTAGGATAAACTATGTATTACATATGAAGGAATTAGTGAGGTTAAACAATCTAGATTAAACATTTTGTTGTACCATTATGAACTCTTTCATATGAAACCTAATAAAAAAATTTCTGATATAAATACTAGGTTTACACAAATCATGACATCTCTGCACACTTTAGGTAGAGATCATTCCAACTCTGAGAAAGTAAACAAAATTCTTAGATGTCTACCTAGTAATTATGATGCAAAGATTACCGCCATTTGTGAATAAAAGGATCTTAGCTTTTATTCTATAAATAACTTCGTAGGCTCAATCACTAACTATGAGCAAGGTATAAGTAAGAGATTTTAGAATGTAGGAGACAAGAAAAAAGACAAAGTCGTGGTACTGAAATAAAATTAGTCAGAAAGTGTTAGCTATGCAATTAAGGAAGATGATAACATTGCACTAATGACACAGTAATTCAAAAACTTTCTAAGAAGAAAATAAAAGCTTCATCAGTAGTGGAAAAAGGTAAACTAAATAAGATTTTGAAGACATCATCTGATACTATTTATTTTAAATGTAGGAAGCTAGGCCACTTGAGGATGGATTGCCCCAGCCTAAAAGATCACTCAATCAAGGAGAAAGATGAAGAGAAGACAAAGTTTAAAAATGGGAAGCAACGGAAGTAGAGGGAATTTTAGGAAAACTTTGCTTTAGGTTCATTAAAAACAAAAATGGAAGAGGAGGTAACCAATATGTGCCTTTTGGAAGATAATAGTCTTGATCATTTTGATTAAGAGGAGGTATGTGAGCTTTCTTATAATGAATTATTTGAAGTTTCTGAAAAAAAAAATTCACAATGCGTATAGAAAGCTTAAGAAATGTATTCTAGTTTAATTTTTGATTTCTCAACTTTACAAAAAGAGCATGATTCCCTTAAAATAGATCATTCTGCATTAGAAAAGGAGCACATGTCTTTACTTTATGAATATGATGGACTAAATAAGAAGCATGTTGATATATCCATCTCATACAAATCCTTGAACTTAAAGCATCTTGTGAACTTAAAGCATATTGAATTAGAAGATTCATTTAAACAATTAGAAACATGAACATGATGAGGGGAATGAGAATGCATTAAAACTATAAGTTGTAAGCCTTGAAAATACCGATAAGTTCTTGAATGCAAAAATCCATGCATTAGAACAAAATAAAACACCATATCCAGTAATATAATTGTATGACCCCACATCATTACATGCAACATATACACCTAAGAAGAGGCATCACATCCCACATAGATTAGTGAAAACTTTCCCAAATGTTAGGTGTCATTCTTGTGGCATGCTAGATCACATAGCCCGCACTTGCATGATACACCATATGACACAATTAGTATGGAGATCTAAATAACTTTCACCACAATATTGCATGCATGCAAGTCATCAATTAATGTATAAGGTGGAACCAGTACTCTTTTGGGTTCCAAATCTAACATGATACTGACTTTATAGGAGTGCTCTCACAAAAGGCCAAGTAAGAGCATGTAGTACCTGAATAGTGGGTGCTTAAGTCACATGACTGGAGACATTAAGAAATTCATTATAATGGAGGACAGAGTAGGAGGTAAAGTTACACTTGAAGATAATACCACTAGGAAAGTGGTAGGTACATGTATGATTGGTAATTCTAAAAAATTCATTATTGAAAATGTATTGTTAGTAGATGGCGTCAAACAAAACTTGCTTATTATTAGTCAATTGTTTGACAAAGGCTTTAATATTAAATTCTTATATACTAGTTGCATTATTAATTTAAATGGAAATGTTATTTTAAAAGGAAAAAAAGATTAGTAATATCTACATGCTTAATTTGAATTGTATCGAGTCTACTAATTCTGTATGATTGAAAATAATAGCTGACAAATCCAAGCTATGGCATAGGAGACTATGTTATGCAAGCAAGAAAACTATTAGGAAGATAACCCAAAATGACCTTGTTAAAGGCATACCAAAACTATAATTCTCTATGGACCACCTTTATGTTGCCTATCAACTAGGAAAGCAAATCAAAATTTCCTTTCATTCAATTAAGGACATCATCACCTCAAGGCCACTTGAAATTCTTCATAAGAATCTATTTGGACCCATTAGTACAGCCAACCTAGGAGATAAATCATATAGTTTTGTGATTGTTGATGACTATTCTAGATTCACATGGGTTAGATTCCTAGCACAAAAGAGTGAAACATTTGAGGAATTTAGAACCTTCTCAACCTATATATAAAAGAGATTATAATTTAAGATATAAAAAATCCATAGTAATCATGGTGGAGTGTTTGAAAATGATAATTTTGAAATATTTTATTAGGAGATAGAAATAGAGCATAACTTTTCAGCTTCTAAAACCCCTTAGCATAATTGGGTAAATAAAATGAAAGCTAGGACTTTGCTAGAAGCCAATAGAGCCATGCTAGCTGAGTATTTCCTTCCTAAGTATTTTTGGGCAGAAGCATTGAACATTACTTGCTATGTACTCAATAGGGTTAATATCAAATCCAAAATCAATAAGATATCCTATGAGTTACTCAAAGGAAGGACACCAAATCTCTCTCACTTTCATGTCTATGGAAGTAAGGTGTTCATTCTAAAAAATGGCAAATCTTCATTATGAAAAATTTACCATAAATGTGATGGAGGAGTTTTCCTTGGATATTCAAATGTAGGTAAAGCCTATAGAGATTTTAATAAGAGGACATTAGTTATAGAAGAGACCACCCATATAGTGTTTGATAAATCTGATAGATTTGTTGATTCTAGTTCCAAAGAAAAAGAAGTGGTTGAGGTCACCCAAGGAATGGAATCTATTAACCTATAAAATAAAGTAGAGCCTTAGGACCCATTTCCTAAAGATTGGAGATATCCATCTAGTCATCCTAAGGACCTCATCCTAGGAGATCCATCAATAGGAGTAAAAGCTAGACACAAACTTAGAAAGGAGTTTAGTCAAACTACTTTTGTCTCCATGGTAGAACCCTCAAATATATATCAATATTTATCTGATAAATTTTGGATCCTAGCTATGTAAGAAGAGTTGAATCAGTTTATTAGAAATAATGTTTAGGAGTTGGTTAGTATACCCAAAGTCTAGAGTATTATAGGAACCAAATGGGTTTTCAATATTAAAATGAATAACTATAGTATTATAATTAGAAAAAAGGCTAAATTAGTAGTTAAGGGGTAAAATCAAGTTGAAGGAATTGATTTTGAATAGACCTTTGTCCCTATACAACACCTTTGCTTACTTTAGAGGATTCAAACTATATCAAATGGAGATTTAGAGCTCCTTCATAAATGGGGCAATTAAAAAAGATATATATGTTGAGAAACCCCCAAGTTTTTAGAACTCTAAATTTCCCTATCATAATTCAAACTAAAGAAGGCATTACATTGATTGAAGAAAGAACCTAGAGCTTAGTATGAAAGGCTGAACATTTTCCACTTAAATAGATCTTTTTAAAGGGTAGTGTACACATCACCTTATTCCTAAATATAGAAGGAGAATACTTACTCATTATTCATATTTATGTTGATGATATACTATTTTGATCTACAAATAAAATTCTTTATGATAAATTCTTTAAAATAATGAGTGAGGAGTTTGAGATGAGTATGTTGGGAGAGTTTATCTATTTCCTTTGATTTAGTGTGAAGCAAAGGGATGACAAAACTTTTCTTAGACAATAAAAGTATATTAAAGATATTCTTAAAAAATATGAGATGGATAATGCTAAGGAAATTAATACTCCCATGAGCTCCACCATTTAATTAGATAAGAATGCAAATGAAAAATTAATTGACTAAAAGAAGTACAGAGGGATGATTGGATCACTTCTTTACTCAACAGCCAGTAGACTTGAAATCATATTTAGTGTATGTCTCTATGCTATATTTCAAGTTGATCACAAAGAATCCCATATGGATGCTATTAAAAGAATTCTTAGATATCTTCTATGAACCCAAAACCTAGGAATTTGGTATCCTAGACATAACACTTCTTTCAAAATTATAAGATATTCTGATTCATACTTTGCAAGATGTCATGTCAATAGGAAAAATATTTATAGAACTTATCAATTTATAGGACAATTTTTAGTCCCCTGGTCTAGCAGACAATAAAATTTTGTCGCCTTATCTACCATTGAAGCATAATACATAAATGTAGGGAGCAATGTTACACAAGTCCTATGACTTAAATAATAAATCTTAGATATTGTACTACCTATCGGTCCTATTAAAATCATGTGTGATAACACTAGTGCCATTTATATTTCAAAAAATCTAATCAAACACTCCAGGACCAAACATATTGACATAGAAACCATTTCATTAGAGATCACGTAACCAAGGGGGATATAGAGTTACATCATATAACTATTGAAAATACACCCACTAGAATTTTTCCATTCTAGTTATAATTTAAGAGGGATATCCATAATAGTATGTAAGTCTCTTATGAAACTATTACAAAAACCAAAATTTATCAGATTTGTTCAATATATTTAAATAAACTTGTATAAAGAAAACCAACAAGTAAAAATTTGAATTCTTATAATCAAAATGTTTTAGAATTAAGCTTACAACAACATACTAAAAGTTACATGATGAAAATATAGTATAGAAAATCACATTTTTCAATCATATTTTTATATGAATACTAGAATTGAAATTAGAGATAGGTTTTTAGAAGCCTACCTATGCTGTATAAAATTCCTATTTGGCTCGATGAACAAAACATGAGCTTTGGCCTTCATTTCTCACCTTGTATTTCTCTATCCTCCTCTTCCTCTCCTTTCCTTCCATCTCTAGCAAGATGGCTAGTATGGAGGGATGGAAATAGGTCTATACATTTTATTATTTTAAAAACACTCATTTTTGGCCTGGCCCTACAACACAAACCTTCCCAGCATTGTAACACCCAAAATAATATTTTTGATTCTCCCACATTTCTTAAATCCAAGCACCAAGTAGAATAATAGAGCTCCTTAGTACCACAATACTCCCTCAAATTGCAATCTCAAATAAAGAAGATAATGCCATAGTGTTAAGATTTCGACCATTGTAGTATACCAATGCCACTTTTACTAGTTATGAATTTTCTCCTCTTCATTCCAATTTTTGACTGATTTAGGGATCATTGGTCACTACAAACTTTATAATTCTAACTAAATCATGTTTAAAAAAACATTATTCTCAAATTACATTAATTATCTGAGTTTAAAGCAGTGGGTATTATAGTTATTATAGATTTCTCCCCTATAAAAAGATTAGTTTGGTTAAAGGCATTAGTATTTTCTTGTAGAACTTATGTATAATAATATTTTTGTATATCTTCTTCATTATGAGCATGAGATGACTTGATAGGAGTAGGTTTGATGCTAGTAATGTTGTGAAGGAAAACTCATGGAGGTGAAAATATTAGGTTTTTATACTCATAAGTCCTCTATAAAGTAGAGGGAGATGAGGAGATGCATAATTCAATGTCTGGGTGGTGAGTCCACTAGTCTTTCTTTAATCGATTTTATTACATTCAAGAATGCACCTTTTTAGAAATTAAGCTTTTCTAATGTATAATTTACTTTTTATTTATAGTGTGTTCACTTGGGTTATAGTTTATAGGTATGAAGGTGCACTATAAACACTTTATTAGTCATTAGGAGGAAGAAATGCTTCTTGAGAATATGGAGAGAAACATGGAATGCCAAAAAACAACATTAAGCCTTTATCGCATTATGTAGGGTCGTTACATGAATTCTTTTTATCCATTGTGTCCTATTAAGAGTCAAATTATCATTTAAATTTAATATAAAAAGAAAATTTCTAATATTTTAGAACCTATCCTTTTTTAGGTCTATCTCTACTTTTATTAACATTTTCCAAATTTAACATATCTACTCTCATAACCGGGTCATCCGAAGGTTTACATTTTATGTCAAAGTATTTAGTTTCTTTGAGTGACTGATATCATTTTTTTAATAAATAAATTTTAAGAAATTTTTATTTTCATGTTAACATGTTTGAATGCTATATATTATTATGATGACTATGGTGGAAATGAATGTAAAGTGAGTTACATAGCACTTTTCTCATGATTGTGAATAATCTAACCTTTGATTATTCTATAGTTTTTAGCTCAAAAGTGTAATCATAGTGAATGTATGCCCTATTTATTTGATAAAAGATGCCCCTGAGTTTGATCCATAAAATGCATTTAAAGTGGGCATATGTTATTAGCATTCAACTTAGCTTTTTCTTCTTCTTTTTCTTCTTCATTTTGTTTATGTGATGCTTAGGTTTTTGAGGCTTCTCACCTAGAGGCAATGTTTTCTACTTAAATTGATAAAGCATGTGGATGTCAACCTTTTCCTCTGGCTCTAACTTTATTGGTATCACATGACTAACAATTTTTTTATGTTACCCTTGCGACCCACAATTTTTCAATGATTTCACATGAACTATAGAGGAAATGATAAAAACTTAGGGTAAGGGATATGTGGTAATTCTAATTTTGAAGGGCCAAAGGAACATTGGGTTGGTAGTACAACATCTATATGATGTCAATGCCCATTCATTGTTTAACTAGAAAATTGTTACAATATCTTAGTGAAATAGAGTGGTTAGGATATTTTTGGTACCTTGGCATGCAAATAAGAGATCTTCCACATGTCTTAGGTAAAAGAGAAAAATAAGGGAAACATTTTTAAAGATGTAATAATGTGGGAAGATAAAAAGAGAAAATAAGAGGAGGCATGCTAATAGGGTTGTTAATATCCTTAAACTTATGTTTCTATATGATCAATGTAATATGCCTTCTTTTTTAGGATGAAGTGATAGTATAGGGAAAACCAGTTAAGAAGATTGTCATTCTAGTTTGAGGATAAAAAAAAAAACTTAATGGTGAGTCTTTGCTATGTAGACTTCATGTGTAGATGCCTTGGAATATAATTAAAGAGAGTACTGAGGTGATTCTAACTTGGCATCTCTCTGCTCCTTTAAAAAAAAAAATACAAGTTAGGATTAGTATATTATTGAATATTTTAATTTTAACTCATCAACTTTTATTTGTTTTCCATATAGCTGAAAGTGTGGTTAGTTCTAGGTAGTGCATGAAATCTTGAGCATGATGTTAAACCTAGTATAATTTGATGAAGTTAAGGTTCAACTTTGGGAACATGAGGAATGAAGGGATCTCTCATTATACCGGTTGAATCTAATCATTTTTTTTTTGTTTATATTCATTTTTGTTCTAAAAAACACACACATATAGATAGAGAGTAAGTGAGAGAGAAAATGACTAAGTGTGTGTGTGTGTGAGAGAGAGAGATAGAGAGAGAGTAAGAAAAATATAGAGCATAATATTATGATTTAATAGGAAAAAAATTAAGGTTCACAACTAACTGGTGCCTTTCTGCATAACTAGTGGTCAACGTTCAATATCATGAGGGTGGTGAGTCAACACATTATAAAGATCTTCGATGACTTTTATCCATAAGAGGATAAGAAGTAATACGGCCTATGCTTGATGAAAGGGATTTAGAAAGACGTATATGTATGATTAACTTTATTTCCATATTAGTGTTGACATTTATTCTTTTTAACACATAAGATTTTATAGTTTCTTCAATATGGTCATTAAAATGCTATGAAGGTAAATTATTTAAAAGCTATGGAGATAAGTAGCAAGAGTGGTATCAAGTGCTTTAAAATTTTCAAGAGCATTTTTATGCATGTTATTGAGTGGATGAACATGGTTATTGTTAAGAGAAATGATGTTATGTTTCACCTAAATTCTTTGAAGAAAAATGTGTCCTCCCTCGAGTTTAAGAAATCCACCCTTTTGAAGGAAACATAGGTGGGCATAGCTAAATTCCATAGGATAATAACTGCCTTATAAGAGGAGCATTCCACCTTTACTAAGCATGCTTCCATGTTTAGTGAGAAGGTGAAGAACCTTTGATACGACTTGATTAATAAGGATCATAACCTCCGATCGAGGATTTTGATTATTTAATTGATAACCTAATGTATTACCCAAATTTTATAATTCTTTATGGGATACTTGTAAGATAAGTATAATGCCTTCGAAAATTTCTCTTTTAGAAGAATAAGGCACAAAGTTTAAAGAATTTGTGAAATTTTATACCCAAATGATTTCATGTACATAATATTTTTGTGCTTAAACAAATAAAATATTAAATTTATTGTTGAATAAAAAATCATCTAAGATATAATACTTGGTGCGAGCCTTCCTTTTCTGTTACATTTTGTGTTGTGTGCTTTCTTCTTTTCCTTTCTTTCTCTCTTCTTTCATATGTTAAGAAATCTCTTGTTGAACATTTTCTTCTAGATTAAATGTATGATGGAACCAAGAGGTTTATTCAACTTAATGAGATTGGTATCATTGAATGCAGAGGAAATATAGGTTTGGGTTAGACTAGGAGGTGGTGATGAAAATATATCCCTCCTTGGAGAATGAAATTTGGCTTTATCTACTTCAAGTAGTGATGCAAAAGATGTGTAAATTTTTTTTTTGGACTATCTTAAAAAGATTTGAAAAGATGACGTGGGTGATTTAGCCTCTTAAACATGTTGCATATTTGGTTTCATGAATTATGGTTTTGATGATAGCAAACAATACGGCTGCCTTTTATCTACTGACTTTTCAGGACTCAAAGATCGGACGGAAATCAGAATCAGCTCAAGACTGGGTAGATTAGGGTTGAGTATGTCTGTAATTTTCTTTTTTCCCTTTCTTGAGTCAATTTTAAATGTTTAAAGTGACTGATATTAAGAAACCCTACACACACACACTTGAGAGATTTAGAATTTGTGTTTTTACTCACATCGTCCTGGATGATATTTATATCATCCTTGACGATCGAGTTCAAAATAAAAGTTCTAATCAGGATTTCTTAGTTAAGGCAGCCGTAATTAACTGATCATCATGGATGATACATTTATCGGACAGGACAATATGCTCAAAACAGAAAGAAATAACAACCATGATCAATTTAGGTATTATGTATTTTTGTCAATAAGCAAGGACGATCGGGATATCGGCCTGGAAAATGATACACAATTATGCCTAAATTGATCCAGCAATCAAGGAAGTAATTAAGGATGATTGATACGATCACATCGTTCCGGACGATCGCAGGATCGGCCATGACGATCTATTCAAAAATCCTTAGTTACTCATGGACGATAACTATCGGCCAGCTCGAATTCAGGGCGATGCTCTGGACAATTTTCCTTTGATTTAAACTAATCGTCCGAGATGATCGTGAGATCGGCCTGGACGATCAAGCCAATTTTCAATCATCCAGATCATCTCCAGGGCGATGTTCTGGCCGATCGTCTGTGTTTTGAACTGATCGTACAGGATGATATTACCATCGTCCTGGATGATAAAGTCGTCAACTTGCAATTATTGAGCTCCTTTGAAGCTCTTTTATTTAAAGAGCTCTTGTTCAGCATTTTTTGAAGATCTTTGGTTGTTGTCTTGACCTGAGAAAACCTAAAGGAGAGAGAGAGAGAGGGAGAGAGAGAGGATCTTGTGATTGTGAGGGGGAGAACTCCTTATAACTCACAATCAATATAAAGTTAACCAATAAAGAATAACATAAAACCATAATTTTTTAAGAAAAGCCCACCATCTTGTATTGGTCAGTTATTCTCCAGCCAACATTAGTGAAATCATCTTTTACATATCCTAGCTTATATTATTATCATAGTACTATCACAATATTTTAATTTTTTAAAAAAATTTGGATTATTACAATTATCGTTATCCATGACTTTATGATTAACATTATTGAAATTATGGGTGTAATATTTGAGGCATACTTAATTTTTTTGCTTGATGTAGATTAAAGTTTTATTATTCTTGAAAGTTTGAGAAGCTTATTAAACCTCACATAACTAGTCCGAGGGGTTCCAAGAGGGGGAGGGGGTGAATTGGTTATTTTAAAGAAATTTATCACAAGAAAATTCTTTTTTTTAATAATAAAAAGATTATTTAATCACCCGATGTGGAAGCTAACAAGCATAAAAATAATTATAATAATATTGATAATAATTAAATCAACTTAATATAACATCAACCATAGATTTTCAACTAAGCAATTATCAGGAAAATAAATTTCATTTAGGTAAAATGCTTAAAATAAGAATCAGAAGGATCACACAAGAATTTTATAGTGGTTTAGTCAAACTTGATCTACATCCACTTCCTGAAGTCCTCTCCTCTAGGTATTGCACTAACAAAAAGTGACTCTCCTTTTACTCCTATAGTAAGGTGAAGAAGCCCTTACAGACTCACTTTCACCAAACAAACCAACAGAGTGCCAGAAGATTTGTCGCCTTCCTCAATGATGGTAGCAGACCTTGAATCATTTTTCTCCCTTCAGGAGAAATCAGAGAACCTAAAGATTTTTCTCGCTCATAGAGAAGGAAGAGTACGTCGAGGACTTAACTTTGGAGCCTCTCTCTTAAGAGAGCCTTCAAAGACTCACCAATTCCATAGGAAGAGCATGGGTATAGCTAGCCCGGAGCAACCGTGTAATCCCTTCGCACATCTTCTCCATCATGCTCAACCTCACCTTTTACTTCCTCTCAAACCCTAATTTTTTCTCAAAAGCTCCTCTCTTAGAGTTCCTTTAATAGTCACATAATCCTCTCTTATTACAAAGATATTCTAAAAATATTGCTTAAGTATTAGGCTTCAAAAAACCATAAAAATTTAAGTTGGCCATCTTTATTCATATAATACGATTGGAATACATATAATACGATCAGTTCAAAAACTAGACCTGTCCAGTAAAATACAAATAGTGTTCCAGGCTAACTGTTAAACTTTTTCAAACTCATTATATAGTATGATCCAAAGATCATCAAGTTTAATATGTTTTCTTTCCCTTTATTCATACAACACTATTCATGGGATGATTGGAAATCATCTATGTCAATCGTATCGTACTCCTCTCATCATACATTATGTTTAGTTGATTTCAAGTAGGTCGCCCAGTATAATATGAATATCATATAGTATAATTAGTTCAAAAAATTATGGTTTCATTTGATACGATCTCTGGATGACCAAATTTTATCTCTACTAATCGTACGGTACGACAAAGTTCATATAGTACAATTTGCTATCATTAATTTACTCATAATTTGATTGATTAATTTTGGGGGGTTAATTTAAGTAAGATTTCAAATTATCATATAATACGAGTCACATCATATAGTATGATCAATTCAAAATTCAAATTTTGAATATCTTACTAAATTTATCCAGCGGCTAGTGTTATTAGATCGTAACGGATCATAAGTTTGATCTAGATCATTTAGTATAATTTATTCACAGAAACTAATTATTCAATTAGCCGTTAAGCCCATTCTTTGTATAACTAATTGTACAATATAATTTTAAGTTATATAGTATGATTAGCACAAAAAAATAATCTTTCAATTTTTTTCTCCCCCTGTGTCAATGCACAGCCACCTAATAACGTACACTCTTATCTGGCCAAACTCAAGAAATAGAAAATAAAGAAAATAAAAGTATAAACTCTTTTTCTTGACATCTTATTCTACCCAGTCTTAAGCTTCCAGTAGCCTTGAGAAGTGTATATTTTACCTGGAATGTTAATTTCCATAAACAAAAGTAATATCCAAAATATTCATAGGAAAAAATAATAATTCAATCAATAATATTTTTTTTGATTCAATAAATAATATTTTTCATCATCAAAATCATAGAATAGGGATCTTAGATTGACACAATCTCTCCCTTTTTTATGATGGCAAACAACATTGGTTTAAAGGTAAAATAAAATTCTTTTCTCCTAAGCTCCCCCTCACTAGGTGATAGATTTAAAGAATTAGGGGTTGCATTTTTTTATTTATTTAATACAGAGAAATAAAATAGAAGAATTAAAGAAAAGAAAATAAATAATAGAAATAAAAACATAACCAAAATTCTATTAAAACAAAACATACAACCAAACATATATTTCCTCCCACTTTTTACATCACTAAAAAGAGAAGGAACCTAGAAAAAACAAGCTGAATATTATAAGACATGAAAAAATAAAAATATAACAAACAAGTGCTAAAAATAAGACTTATCCGGATCAGATGGTGGTGGTGGTAGTTGTTGAAAGTATTTATGGATGGAGGTGAATTGATCTTCAATTTGGGAAAAATTTTCTTCAAACCATCACATTTCTTCCTCATGTTGCTATTGTTATTATTGAATGTAATAGTCGAGCCTGGTTTCTAATTGCTTGAGACTCTAAATTATTTCATTATGAGGGTAGGTAGGTTAGGCAAGTACGAGTGGTTGTATTGTTAGTGGTGCAGGTCCACCTCCGGGAGCAGCTTGCCCTTCTTCATCAAAATCTGGCTCATCTTGCTCCTGCCCCCGATGAAAATAAATATGGAAGGAAGCATCTTTATAGAAAATGGGAAGATTATCCAAAGGAGCAAGGCTGTTACTTTACTATTTTTTATCTAAGACATATCATATGACATGTCCTAGTGCGACATTTTGCTAACTTTTGGTATTGAGAAATCAAATTGGAGTCATATTTTGGATATAATAAATAATCATCCGAGCTTCATTAAATTGAGTATTGGTCATTATGAAATTGGTAACTAGGGAAAGAAGTAGAGTGATGTTAGCATGATTATCATCTTTAGGTATAATTCAAGTTCAAAGAACATGCTATATAATTCAGATATTTTAATTTAGATAGTGGAGTAAGGGTTGATATTGATTTAAGGCCACATTCCTAATGGTTAGGTTTAAAACACTCCAATTAAAAATAACTTTTAGAGGCCATGGATTGTGAAGAAGGTCCTTCAATAAAAAGATCGATATACTCCCTAAATCTTTGTTATTGATTTCTATGGGTTGTCAACCGACATAGGAGGTCATGGTGAAGGTTTTCGCATTGACCCTAAGATTGGCTAGGAATTTGTAGATCTGTTTGGGATTAAAAGGAAAGGCTAGGGTGACCAGGAATTGAAGAGATGTGGAAGCAAAAAGGTTCATCAACTCGAAGTTGAGAGCAGGTTAATTGAACATTCTAAAGGGGGTGATGCAAGCCACCTTGAATTTGTAGTACGCATCCACATCTCTCGTAGACAGAAATTGATCGTCGAAGCCACGAGAGGAGGAGCTCCCTTGGGTCATTTGACCGCGTTTACTTCCACCGACCATTGGAGAATCCTTGGGTATAAATATGGGATTGTAGAGAAAGAAATATTTGAATGGATTGAAATCTTAGAAATCCTCTAATTTATAAAATTTAAGTCGATCATACTGTACAATTATAGATCATTTAGCACGATCAAGAGAGTTAAATTGTCTGGATGACTTTTCAAAAAAGGTGGTCAAATTATACAGTTTAATCGGTATCGGACTAGATGATCTTAAGGAATTACATTCATCCCGATGAGTCCTTTGAATGACTTTTGACTAAAACATCATACAATATAAACATGTATTTATATAGTATGAAGTATAATTATGACCATACCAAATGAATTAAATTCATCCTAACAGATTCTAACACATGGATCATACAGTGCGAAGGGTGGTTCGTATAGTACAAAGTGCATTTATGTTCATACTGAGTAAATTGAATTCATCTCAACAGATTATAATATGAGTATCATATTGTATGAAGGGTGGTTTGCTTAGTACGATCATCAATAATTGAACTCATTTGGTTTATAGATTTAGCTATTGTCTATGATTTATACGTAAATGGTTATATCGTATAGTATGATTTAAATTTTGATTTTTTTTATATAGTGAAGAGTGTGTATGTAATGATCAAAAAACGCTTTTAAAATAAAAACAAAATATATGTACAAATGACAACATATAAATCAACGTACATAAAAACAAACACATACAATGTAACACACACGAATTATTGATTTCAAATAAAAACAAAATTTGATTTATCCTGAGTTAAGCATAAATGTCTTAAACACCTAGTCAAGTCCTCAAGGTGCTAAATGTGTCATTGGCTAGGGGTTTAGTGAAGATGTCTGTCAATTGGTCTTCAATAGCTATATGATGCAATTCTATATCTCCATTGGTTATATAATCTCTTATGAAGTGATGCCTAATATCTATAAACTTTGTGTAAGAGTGTCAAATTGGATTATTAGATATTTAAATAGAACTAGTATTTTCACACATGATAAGAATGGTGCCTACAGGTAGTCCAAGATCTAAGATTTATTGCTTTAGCCATAAGACATAAATGACGCAGCTTCTTACAACAATATATTTCACCTCAGTAGTGGAAAGTGCTACTGAGTTTTGCTTTCTACTAAACCAAGAAACTAATAATTAACTAATAAATAAATAGGTTTCTGATGTACTCTTCATATCTACCCTACATCCTATAAAATTAGAATATGAATATCCTTTAATTTCAAAAGATGAATTATGCCTAGGATACTATATACCTATATTTTTTTATGCCTAATAGGTAGGTAAGGATTCTCTTAACAGCAGTCATGTGAGACCCTTTTGGATTAGCCTAAAATATGACAGAAAGCTACACTCTAAATATTATATCTGGTCTACTGATAGTTAAATGGAGAAGAGATCCAATTATCCCTTTATACTTTTTCTAATCTATTGACTTTCCATTTAGGTCTTTATCTAATTGTATTGTAGAGCTCATAGGAGTATTTATTGCCTTAGCATTATCCATTTCATATTTTTATGAATGTCCTTGATGTATTTACATTTGCTAAGGATTGTTCCATTATCTATCTGCTTTGCACTAAATCCACACCATCAAACTCATCTTAAAATTCTCTACTCATTATTTTTAAAAATTCATCGGATATATTTTTATTTGAGGATCCAAACAAGATGTCATCAACATAAATTTGGACAATGAGTAATTCTTCTTTTACCTTTTTGAGGAAAATAGGGTGGTGTTTGTGCTACCCTTAATAAAGGCTCTATCTAGTAGGAATATGTTTAGCATTTCATACCATGCTCTAGGTTCATATTTTAGTCCATAAAATTCCTTTTTTAACTTGAACACATGATTTGAAAATTATGAATTTTTAAATCCTAGGGATTTCTCAACATAAACATCTTCTTTAATTACCCAATTTAGGAATGAGCACATAATATCTATTTGATATAATTTAAATCTTCTAAAATAGGGAAAAGTTAGTAGCACCCTAATGGCTTATCGTCTAGATACAGAGGAAATAGTTTTCTCAAAATCAATTCCTTTAATTTGATTGTACCCCTTAGCAACTAATCTGAACTTATTTCTTATCGCAATTCCAAAGTGATTCATCTAATTTTTGAACACCCCCTTTGTTCCAACCACACTTTAGTCCTTTGGTCCTTGACTAGTTCCCATACATCATTTCTAACAAATTCATTTATCTCTTCTTATATTGCTAGGATCTATAATTCATCACCTCAAGCTTAATCTATGTTGGTGGATTCTATCATAGAGATAAAAGCAGAATGACTAACTTCCATCCTAAGTACATGCCTAGTTCTAACACCTTCAAATGGGTCTCCTAAGATAAGTTCTTTAGGATGACTAAACAAATATCTTAATTCTCTAGGTAGTTACTCCTATGGTTCTACTCTATCTCCTATAGCAATGGCTTCTACCCCTTGAATAACATCCACTTCTTCTTCTTTGGGTTTAGATTCATAGGTCATATCTAATTCATCAAATACCATATGGGTAGACTCTTCTACTACCAAAGTCCTTTTATTGAAGATTTTATATGCTTTCCCTATAGATGAATAACCTAAGAGGACTCCTTCATCAGATTTTGGATAAAATTTTCTTAAGGGTGATTTTCCATTGACCAGGATAAATCATTTACACCCAAAAATATGCAAGTGAGAAAGGTTGGGTGTTCTACCCTTAAGGAGTTCATAGGATGACTTATTTAGTTTGGATCTAATATTTACCTTATTTAAAACATAATAAGCACTATTTACTACTTCTGCCCAAAAACATCTAAGGAATGAGCATTCAGTTAACGTGGCACCATCAGCTTCTACAAATATTCTTTTTTCTTTCTTTTAGCTATTCCATTATTCAGCGGAGTCTTAGGGACAAAGAAGTTATGTTTACTATCTATCTCTTGATAGAAAGAAGCAAACCTATCATTTTTAAATTCTCTACCATGATAACTACGAAGGGTTAAAATTTCACATCTTAATTATCTTTGAATCCAAGTGGAGAAAGTTTTAAATTTCTCAAATGACTCACTCTTATGTGCTAGGAATCCGACCCAAGTAAATCTAGAGAAGTCATCTACTACTATAAATCCATATGTCTTTCCTCCTAGGTTGGCTAAATTAACAGGTCAAATACATCCATATGAAGGATTTCTAGAGGCCTAGAGATGTTGAAGTTCTTAATTGAATGAAATGAAGACTTAACTTATTTTCCTAGTTGGTAGCCATCACATAAGTGGTCCTTAGTGAAGTCTAACTAAGGGATGCCTCTAATTATCTCTTTATGGGTAATCTTCCTAAACGTTTTTATGCTCGCATGACATAGTCTCCTTTGCCATAGTTAGGAATCATCAACAACTATTTTCAAACATATGGAATTAGAATAGTCAATATAGTTCAAGTTTAGCAAGTAAATATTATTTATTCATTTTCCTTCTAATACAAGTTTTCTATTTAAACTAGTTATGCATTTTTTAGAAAGAAATTTGATGTCAAAATCTTTATTACACCATTGACTAATGCTCAGTAAATTATGCTTTAAACTATCAATTAATAGAACATTCTCAACAATAAATTCTTTAACATTGTTAATTATACTTGAGCCCACCACTTTCCTAGTGGGGTTGACTCCTAATGTCACCTTGCCTCCTGACCTGGACTCTAGTGTGATGAACTGCTTCATATCATAAGTTAAGTGCCTTGAGTATCCACTGTCTAAGTACCACATGCTCTCACTAGTTCTTATGTGATAGCACCCTTACAATGTCACTTAAAAGTTAGATTTGGGAACCCAAGTGAGTTTTGGTTCCACCTTATACATTGATGAATGAGATGAATGCAAGAAATGCAATGATGAATGTAATTTTGGCCTCCACACTAGATGTGTCCTATGGTGAATTGTACAATTATGGGCTATATAAGTTGACATGCTTCAAGAGTAACACCTAACACAAGGAAATTGATTTACTAACCTATGTGGGTCATGGTGCCACTTCCTAGATTTATATGATGCATGCTTTATTGAGGTGTTATAAAGTTGTGTGAAGGTAGGTGATGGTTTATTATCTTGAAGTGCTTTTATTTTTTTCTTACTGAAACTTTTTTGCACTTTCTTGAATAGATACTTCTATTCTAATGCATGCTCACTTTTATCTATTCCTAATGCACATGCTTCTAATTCTTTAAATGAATTCTCTAGTTCAAAATGTGATATTTTCAAGGATTCATATGTATTAGTTAAGTCAATATGCTTCTTTTTTAAGGCCTCATATTCGCCTAGAAAGGTCATGAATTCAATATCTAAATTAGAATGTTTGGTAATTAAACTAACATATTCTTTTTAAAAAGTAGTAAATTCAGTATTGAGACTAGCATGCATCTTTTTTAGCTTCCTATATGAATCATGATTTTTTTTTAAATAATAAGTAATTCATTATAGGAAAGTTGACATACCTCATCTTGATCTGATTCATCAAGATTATCGTTAGACATAAGACACCGGTTTGTTATCTCCTCCTTTGTTTCTGGTTCAAATAATTCTAAAGAAAAGTCAGCCCAAATTTCTTTCTATGTGTTTTGCTTGCCCCTCTTGAAATTTTACTTCTCTTCACCATTTTCCTTGATATGGTGAGTCTTCAGGTTGGGGCAGTCAGCTTGGAGGTGGTCTGCTTTTCTACATTCGAAGCAAATTGTGTCATGAGAAACATTAAGATTTTTTTTCTTTTACCTTTGCTCCAATGATGTTGATGATGCCTCTATTTTCTTTTTAGAAAGCTCTTGAACTGTTGTGCCATTAAGGTGATGTCATCATCCTCCTCCCCTACAGAATTATTAATGCAGAATTATTTGCTTTTAGTGCTAACTCCGTCTTTTCTCCTCCATCACTTTGCATTTGACTCAATACTTGTTTATAGGTAATAATTGACCCAAGCAAGTTATTAATTGAGTAAACATTTAAGTCTTTATATTCAGTAATTACAATTATCTTAGCATTATAAAAACTATATAAAAATTGTATAATCTTATTACCTGCTACAAAATTTATAAGTTCTCCACCCAATGCATGTAGGGATGTCATTATTTATGAAAACCTAGTATATATTTCACAAATTGATTCATTAGATTTCATGCAAAATAAATCATGGTAAAAAGGTATGATGTTTAACCTAGACTATTTGACTTCACTAGTTCCTTCGTAGGTTATGCATAGTTTATCCCAAATATCTTTTCCAGTAGTATAAGTTGATAAATGCATATAGTCTTCAGATTTCGATGCATAAATTTTTTTTTAAAATATTTTACTTTCAGTTTCAATAAATCCCTATCCTCATTACTTCATTCGTTAAATGGTACTTCAATTTTAATGTCAATTACAAAATGAAAAGGTGTAAAATATCCTTCTTGGACTAAAATTCAAATGTGATAATTTATAGACTGCAAGAAAGTAGTCAAGCAAAATTTTTCAAAATACAAAAGGTATATTATCAAATAAAGGTGGAAGAGTAATAAAGTAACCTTCCATAGTGTTATGATTACCAAAATTATCCATTGACCATTTTTCAATAGTTTTCTAAAACCTTATTTTTTAAACCTGCTTAGATATCACTTGAAAGTTTGACATGGTTATTAAACCACATAAAACTAGCCCGAAGTATAACAAGAGGGGGAGTTAATTTGTTATTATATAAATTTATTTATCATAAGAAAATTTCTTTTTTACTTTTTAATAACAAAAAACAAATAATTTGATCACTTGATGTGAAAGCTAATAAGCTTAACAGTAATTATAATATTGGTGATAATAATTGAATAAACTTAATCAAATATCAACCACATATTTTTAATCAAGAAATTATAAAGAAAATAATTTATAGAAAAGTAAAATGTAAAAATAAAAATCAAAAGAGAACACCAAAATTTTATAGTAGTTTGGTCAACCTGACCAACATCCAATCCTCAGAGTCCTCTTCTCTAGGTATTGCACTAACATAAAGTGACTCTCCTTTTTCTCCCACAGTAAGGTAGCGAAGCCCTTACAGGATCACTTTCATCAAACCTGATACGTTGGCGTGTCAGAAGCTAGCTATGTCACCTTCCCCGGGGATGGTAGTGGACCTTGAATTATTTTTTCCCTCTTAGAGAAGATAGAGAAACCAAAGCTTTTTGTCCCTCCTGAAGAAGCCAGAGTACCTCGAGGACTTGGACTTTGAAGCCTCTCTCTGAAGAGAGCCTTCAAGGACTCACCAAGGCTATAGGAGGATCAAGGGTGTAGCTAGCTCGGAGAAACCGTATGATCTCCTCACACTTCTTCTCCCTCACGCTCAACCTCACATTTTCCTTCCTCTCAAACCCTAGTTTTCTCTCAAAAGCACCTCTCTCATAGTTCCTTCTGCTGTCACACAATTTTTTCTCATTATAAAGAGATTAAAAAACTATTTCTTAAGTATTAAGCTTCAAGAAACTATAAAAATTCAAGTTGGTCGTCATTGTTCATACATGACAATTAGAATTCATGCAGTACGATCAGTTTAAAAACTAGATCCATCTTATATGATACAAACAGTCATGTAGATGAACTATTTAACTTTTTCAAACACATAATTTATAGTATGATCCAAAGATTGTCTAGTATAATATATTTTCTTTCTCTCAATTTGTACAGGACGATTCCTAGGATGATTGGAAATCATCTCTATCAATCGTTCCGTACTGCTCTCATCGTATAGTATGGTAAGTTTATTTTAAGTTGGTCGGCCAATACGATATGAATATCACGTAGTACAATTAGTTCAAAATTTTTTATTTCTTTGGTATGATCTTTGGGATGACCAAATTTCGTTTCTGCCAATCGTACGATGTGATCAAGTTCATATAGTATGATATGATATCATTAATTAAGTTATTATTTAATTGAATGATTATGGGGGGTTAATTTAAGTATGATTTCAAAATATCATACAATATGAATCACATCATACAGTACGATCAGTTCAAAATTCAAATTTTGAATATCTTACTTAATTTATCAGGCAACTAGGATTTTCAGATCGTAAAGAATCATACAGTGCCATCTAGATCATAAAATATATTTAGTTCACAAAAACTAATTGTTCTATCATTCGTTAATCCCATTCTCTCTTTAATTGATCATATAGTATGATTATAAGTTATAAAGTATGATTAGTACAAAAGATTTCATCTTTAAAATTTTCTTACTCCCCCTGTTTGTGTGCATGACCACCCAATTACATGCACTCTTATGTGGCTAGACTCAAGAAATAAAAAAGAAAGAAAATAAAAGAACAAACACTTTTCTTGACATCCTATTCTATCCAGTCTTGAGCTTCCAGTAGCCTTGAGCAGTGTATATTTTACCTATAATATTAGTGCTCACAGATAAAAGTAATATAAAAAATATTCACTGAGAAAAATAATAATTCAATCAATAATATTTTTCATTATCAAAATCACATATTAGGGATCCTTGATTAGAACAGTTCTTTAGAGTTCTCTTAAAATCAATGAATTAAGATATGGAGGATAAGATAATTATTTGAAAGAAGGGTGTTGATGGATAAAACTCATTGAATTGAGATGGCAATGGGAGCATCTATTTGAATGGATCATAAATATAAAGATGGTAATATAGTCCCCATGTTAATTACTATGTAAGGAGACAAAAAGAATCTAAATAAGGAGATCTAAGAAGGAAGAATCGAGAAATAACACAATATTAGGAAGTAGGTGTCACAACCAACCTTGATAAGACACACAGATGGAATTATTCTTATAGTGTTGGCTTGTGATAGTCCAACCCAAGATAAGAGTATTGGGGATCTTTTTAAATTTCTTTTTTTAGTTAAAATTAAAACAAAACATAGATTAAAGAGCTGGTAAAAACTTCTAGTATATATTAAATAACTGATCCACATTTTTTTTTTTCATTTCTCATCAAAATGTTTACACTAAAGTACATGACAATAAATTAAAATATAAAATAAAACAATTTAAATAACTTTCCATGATTATATTAAAATAAGAAAAGACATACCCATATAGAATTAAACAGATTATATCTTGACTCCATTACTTGATTGGGTCCATCCCTTTCATTTTAATAAAAAGAAATATAGATAAACTATGAGACAACATAACTCAATAGGCCATACTCACTAATTTAAGTTTCCAAATAAATTATTAATTATTTATTTAACTAAAAATAAAAGTATTTCATATGAAATGTAATGAACTCAGCATGATATTACTTAAAAATATCTAAATTAAAAAATATTGTGCACTAAGAAAAAATAAACATGCACTTCATATATCATAATAAAAAATTATATATTTCTCTTAAGCCCTTACATCATTCATTAGAAACAAAGCCTTATGAATGGCATGCTAGGTTATAGAAAAGGGGGGCAATTGCCCCCCCCTAACCATAAGGTGGTTTCGCCAGTGACACACACACACACACACACACACACACACAGTAGATCTCCTCAGAAACGCACATTTCAGGTAGATAAATATATAATTCATTGAATTTTTGTAAAAGAAATATAAATAAACTCATTTTAAAATTTAACAAAATGCTTTAATGGTACACAAAAGAACATATTACTGAGCAAAAATTTGCTATTTTAGAATATAACCAAGTTGCCAAAAAAATGTTCAAAGCAATGTTTTGAAGCTTTAATTGTATTACAAGATTATTTTTTAGGGTCAATTATTTTCTAGATGATTAAAATAGCACATTTTTCAAAACACCCAACGTAAAATTTCTATAAAAAAAATCTAAATGTCTAGAATTATCATCCCTATAACACACACGGTTAAAGTTTTACTGATATCAAGTTTTTTGCTAATGAATTATAAATTAAATAAAAAAATTATCAAAATTCTCATATTTTTAAAAATTGAGTTAGGTAAAATGCAACCTACTTCAAATTAGACAACTTTCAGAATTTGGCCCACAATTAGAAATTGTACATACTTCACACTAGAATAGTTTGAGGGGAATTTTCTATCACACAATTAGCCCAATACATTCCTCCATTTTAACCATCCAACTTGATATCTACTAATAATATCCACATCTATTTCACCATGAACTCCCTCTTTAGTATTATCAATAAGAAGAATATCATCAACAAAATGCATACACCATGATACAATCTCTTTCAAATGTCTACCGAGAATATCCATGACCAAAGAAAAAATAAATGGGCTACTTACGATGAATTTTCGGTGGCTGAGGCGGTGAACGTCGATGATGGAGAAATGTACACAAAGGTGATAGAGGCTGTATTTGGATTGAGGCAACTGACGTGAGGGAGAGCGAAGTAAAATGAGAAGAAAGACGACCACGGAATAAAGCCTTTTCTGGCGGATTTCGCTATAAATATTTCTTCAGGTTTATGTTAGCTGATGGATTTTTCGCCGGAAGTAAGCACCTATTTTATAAAAACTGATGGCCTTCCCAGCGATTTTCTGCTGAAAGGTTTCCAGCAGTTTATGTGATGGAAAATCTGCCACTATGTTACGGACAGAATAGTTACTGGCTACACCGCCGCTTTTACCAATGGATATAATTCTGCCGGTATACCAAGGTTTTTCTGGAGTGACAGGAGTCGCCCAAAAATAGCTTTCTTTTTAAGAATCCTCCTCCTCCTCTCTCTCTCTCTCTCTAGCCGTGTATCACAATTGGATGAAATGAATATGATTTGGTGAAAAAAAGAATTTTTTAATTAAACAAAAAATTTGACTGAGCTCTATAGTGCTCAATTAAATAGTTTGCAATGCTCCTTCTAGGAGCCCACAGCACCGCAGTTACACAAATGATACTTCCTCGGATGGGCGCTTACACCCATTGGGATGCAATATCCTTTATCAACTTTTCATTTCTTTTTGTCATTATGTTTTATGCAATTTTTTTGGTGAATGTAGTGCAGGTGATGATCAAGTTCTAAATCTAATTGCATATCCAAGCTTTGTTTTTATTTTGGGCATGGGCTCTTCCCTATCGATTTTAGCTTTTTAAATTGTATTGTAGAAGGGATCTCATGCTCCTAGTTTTTTATTTTGGTTTTTTTAATGTAGTTCTTTGAGCGTTCGCCAGCGTCTGATCCCTCCAAAGTCTTCTATATTTTTTTGTGATATTAACGCGTAGACCATTTTACGAGTTTTAACAAAAAGAAAAATAAATGCATGTAATACTTCCTACCTTTCATGTAAATGTTACATGGTTTCCCATTAATAAGTGAAAATAATGATTTGAAATCGCTGTGGAGATTCTGAGGAGATTTTCTAGGGTTTGCTGTGCTTCGCGATTCTAGCCCTTCCGGCTGATTTTCTCCGGTGATTTCGTTTCTCTTCTTTAGATCATTGTGTATTGATCCTTATCTTGTCTCTCGTTGGGGTTATTCTGGTTGCTTTTGTGTGGGATGATGACGGCTCCGTCATCATCACACCCAAAACCTTCGCTCATGGAAAGAAAAACTCGATCTTTTAAAGAAGCCCTTGCTGGGGGTTATCTTTATGCTCCGAAACTGAGTTTCGTTCAGGCTTAGTATAAAGGTGTTCCGGCTTTGCTTTTTGAGGATACCATTGTTGAACAGCTTACTGCACCTTTTGCTTTTACTTTAGTTGGTAAATTTATTTTAAGAAGGCCTAATCTTGATGTGATTCGTAAGTTTTTCGTTAATCTCAAGCTCTCCGGTTCCTTTCATGTTGGTTTACTTGATCAAAGGCTTGTTGCTATTCAACTTTCTAATGATCTAGATTATAGTAGGCTTTTTTCTCGTAGATCATACTACATTCAAGCTTGTCAAATGAGGTTGTTGAAATGGACTCCGGACTTTGACGTTAGGGAGGAATCCCTGATATACCGGTTTGGTTGTCTTTTCCTAATTTGATGCTTCTTTTTTTTAATCAGTAAATTCTATTTGGTTTGGCTTCAATCTTTGGCCGGCCTTTACAAATTGACCAAGCTACTGCGTCGGTCTCTCGGCCTTCCGTGGCTAGGGTCTTAATCGAACTTGATGTTTCTTAAAAATACCCTAGTGAAATTTGGATCGGATCTGAGGTAAAAGGCTATTTTCAAAAAGTTGAGTTGAAAAATTTACCTATCTTTTGTTCTTTTTGCAAAATGCATGGTCATGCTGTTAATGAATGTTTTAAAAAAATTCCGAATTTACGTGTTGAGAAGAAGCCTATTACTCAATCTTATGAAGTTGGTTGTGCTGAGAAGGAGAAGGAAAAACTGATGGAGAGTACTGAAGTCAGATCTTCCCCAGTGGAAATAAATCATGGGAATACTTCTGCTGTGCCTTCTGAGGTTATGGTACAGAACTGCCAAGAACAGGAAGTAGTTGAAACTAATTGTGCGGCTATTGATTCTCTAACGGTTATGGATAATGAAAAGGAAAATTATGTTGTTAATGTGGTAGAAAATATGAGTAATTCTCTTGATTGCAATATTGTTATACCTGTCCCTAACGATAATGTTGTTATGGATCTGATTGTTGAGCAGGAAAACATCTCTCTATATGTGCACTTGATTGGGGAAGAAGATGATAATATTAACTTATCATTAGAGGAAGGAGAAATTAACCCTTCTCTTTTACCTCCTAAATCTACTTCTGTTAATTTGAAGGAATTGGGTTTAAAGGATAATGATAATTGGAGCGACGATGGTAAGTTCATGGAAGATGATGGTTCTATAATACTCTTGGAGGGTAAGACTCCAAACCATTCTAACTATAATAGTGATGCCTTCACTGATTCTGAAGATTTGGATATAAATGCTAAATGTCATGCTAGAGATGATAATGATAATAGTTTTATTAAAGTTCAGAGTAAAAAAGGTAGGAAATCTAAGCATGTTATCTTGCAACCTCCTAGGAACACTAGGTCTAGTACTATTAAGCATCTGGAACATCTTTTTTATGTTTAATACAATCATTTGGAATGTTAGGGGTATTGCTTGCCCTTCGTCTCGTATTCGTGTTAAAAACTTATGTCGTGTTCACAATATTGCTATGCTTATTCTTCTTGAGCCTCTCATTGCTTCTTCTAAATTATTAAATACTTGTCATTTTTTGGGTTTTGACCATGCTATTTCAAATATTTCCAACAAAATTTGGGTTTTTTGGAAACTTCCAATTACCATTGATGTTATTGGTAATCACTCCCAAGTCCTCCATTGTAAAGTTAAGGCTTTTAATGTTCAATGTTTGGAATCTTTCATTTATGCTGCTTCTTCTCTTTATAATAGAAAAGTTTTATGGGAGTCTCTTATTGATTTTCACAGTTTATGTAATCTTCCTTGGCTTGTGGGAGGTGATTTTAATGCTATTACTTGTAATTCTGAAAGGAGGGGTGGGTCTTATCCGTCTAATCGTTTTATGGATGATTTTAACAACATGATTTTATCTTGTAACTTGATTGACATTGGTTTTGTTGGGGATAAGTTCACTTGGAATAGTGGTCACTTATGGCAAAGACTTGACCGTGTTCTCTTTAATGATGCTTGGATCAATTTTTTTAACTGTACTAATGTTCAACATCTTACTAGGACTTTATCGGACCATTCTCCTTTACTTATTAATATTAACCTTAGGCAGTATAATGCTCCTTCTCAATTTAGATTTCAGAATATGTGGTTGCTTAATAATTCCTTTTTGGATGTTGTTCAAAATAACTGAAATGCTCCTCTTCATCCTGATAATGATGTTAAAGGTATGATGAGGCTTTGGTTTAAGCTTAAAAGATTAAAATATGTGCTTAACTGGTGGAATCGACATGTCTTTAGAAACATGTTTTCTAATATTATTCATGCTGAACATCTTGTTAACTCGACCGAGATATTATATAGTAATGATCCTTATGTGGCTAATTTAGCGCTCTTAAATAAGTATAAAATTGATTTGATTAATTTTCAAAATCAAGAAGAGATTTTTTGGAAGCAAAAAGCGGTTGCTAAACATTTGGTTGACGGAGACAGGAATACCAAGTTTTTTCATGCGCTTGTTAAGAGAAAACATGTGAAGAATACTATCAGTAAAATTCACAAGGAGGATGGTTCTCGTACTGACAATATTATGGAGATTAATAATTTAGTGATCGGGCATTTTCAAAACCTTTTTAACAACAATTTCACCTCTAACCTTGCTAGGGACTTTTCCTTTACTCCAAGTCTTGTGTCTATTGAGGATAACCTTTTCCTTAATAGAACCCCGACTTTGGAGGAGGTTAAGAAGAATATTATGGATATGAATTGTGACTCTGTGGCTGGTCCTGATGGTTTTACTATCTTGTTCTTTAAAAAATCATGGAACATTATCTCTTTTGACATCTATAATGCGATCTTAGACTTTTTTGGGGGTTCTCCGATGCCTAAATTTTTCTCTTCTACCTCCTTAGTTCTTATTCCCAAGAATAATTCTATCAAAACCTTAAATGATTTTTGTCCTATTAGCCTATGTACCTGCTTTAATAAATTGATTTCTAAAATTATTAGTAATCGTCTTTCTGTGCTTTTACCTAATATTATTTCCCCTCACCATATGGGTATTGTGAAAGGGAGAGCCATTACCGATAACATCCTGTTGGCGCACGAGTTAGTTCATGATTTGGATGTTAAAGTTAGGGGGGGCAATATGATTATCAAGTTGGATATTGCTAAAGCTTTGATAACATTGATTGAAATTTTATTTATTTAGCCCTTGAACTTTTTGGTTTTAATTCTGCTTTCATTAATATCATTAAGAACTGTATTAACAATGTTTATTTTTCAGTTATTATTAATGGTTCTAAACATGGTTTCTTCAAGTCTTCTAAAGGTCTGAGGCAAGGTGATCCTATTTCGCCCGCTCTTTTTATTATTGCTGCTGATATTTTGTCTAGGGGCTTTGATAACTTGTTTAAGAATCATCCTGATCCATATTTT
Source organism: Dendrobium catenatum (assembly GCF_001605985.2). Classification (NCBI taxonomy): domain Eukaryota; kingdom Viridiplantae; phylum Streptophyta; class Magnoliopsida; order Asparagales; family Orchidaceae; genus Dendrobium; species Dendrobium catenatum. The sequence continues at coordinate 281,560 of NW_021319627.1, forward strand.
AAAACGTTAGGTGGTTTGCCTATTTCTCATTTATACTTTGCGGATGATTTTATCATTTTTACTAATGCTGCCATTAACAGAATTCATCAAATTTTGGATTTTTTGAACTATTTTGAAAACAGTAGTGGTCTTTCCTTTAGTAAGAACAAAAGCTGTTTTATTGCTTCTAAGTGGATCACTAATCAGTGTATTTTAGCCATTAATAATGCTACTGGTTTTTTGCATTCTACTCTTCCTTTAAAATATCTTGGTGTTCCTCTTTCTAAAGGCAGGAAATCATCTTTTTTATTTAATGATCTTATTGCCTCTGTGCAAAACAAACTGCAGTCTTGGGAGTCTAATTTTCTCAGTTTTGGTGGCAGAATCACTTATTAAAAGTGTACTATGTGCTTTACCTGTTTACACTTTTCAAACTATTGCTCCTACCAAAACTGTTTGTAATAAAATCCATAGGCTTATTAATAATTTCTTCTGGCGTGGCACTACTTCTTCAAAAATCAATTGGTCCAAATGGGATAATTGTTGTGGTGTTAGGGGTAAGGGTGGCCTTGGTTGCAAGAACCTTTGGGATCTTGCTAAGGCCTTCACCTTTAAACTTTGGTTTAAATTTCTTTCTAAAGATAATCTTTGGGCTCAATTCATGTCTGCTAAATATGGTAATGGTAAGCATCCTTCTAATATTTGTATCAAACACGGTATCTCTAGAGTTTGGAGGAGGATGTGCAAGATTAAATGGGATATGGATCCCCTCCTCTCTTGGGGGCTTGGGGTTGGTGATATATTTTTTTGGCAAGATAAATGGCTTGGTAATGAATCGATTGATAATATTCTTAATACTTCTTCTTTTTCCACGCTTAAAGTGAACTCTTTTTTCAGTAATAATTGTTGGGATATTCTTAAGATTTCTAATGAGGTTCCGGCTTGCATTACGGAGCGGATCATTAAGGTGCCTATTAATAATCACTCTAAGGATATTCTTATGTTTAATGCTTCTAAAGATGGTAATTTTTCACTTAAAAGTGCTTGGAATGCCTTTAGGAATAAAGGTGATTGCGAGAGTATTTATACTAAAATTTGGCATAAGAATATCCCTAGCACTATTTCTATTTTTGTTTGGAGAGCCTTACATGGGTTTCTTCCTACGGATGATAACATGATTCATAAGGGGCTCAGTCTTGCTTCCAAATGTCAATGTTGTTTGCACACTGAGAACATTCATCATGTTCTGATTTTGGGTTCTATTGCTGTGAGGACGTGGGTTTATTTTGATGATCTTTTCAAATTAAATTGTTTTAACTATCATCTTTCTCTTAAACCTTTTTTGAATTGTTGGTTGGTTAACATTAAAGGTCATATTCGTAATGTTATTCCTTGTCTGATCTTATGGTTCCTTTGGTTGGAGAGAAACAACTCCATTTTTAACAGTGTGAAGATGGGTCATTTGAATGTCATTCAGAAAGTTAAAGATAAGGTGGCGGCTCTTTTGGCTGTTAAATTGATTTCTGTGAAGGATTTTAAAAATTATTTATCTATTTTTGAAACTTTAGGGGGTTCCATGGACCCTTCGATTCCTCTTCTGTGTACTTTTCAGTGGAACAAACCTCCTCATAACTTCTACAAATTAAATATTGATGTTAGTATTAATGGTAATGTTGTTGGTTTTGGTGGGGTGATCAGGGATAACAACGACTATTTCGTTGCTGGTTTTACGGGACCTATGAACAATGTTGATTACCAGCAAGCTATTTATAAGACCATCCTTTATGGTTGTCATATGTGCAACAGCATTAATATTGTTATATGTTTATTGAAGTCATCAAATCCTTTAATTTTTCTCTGATTTCTGAGGAGGAGGATGCTTGTTGTAATGCTAACTGCTTTTATCTTATCCGTGAGATCAAACATTGCCTTTTGGGCTTAAATTATTCTTTTCTACATATTTTGAATGGTGGTAACGTTTGTGCTGTTTGGCTGGCTCGGTTGGGCTGTGTGCTCAATGAGAATAAGGATTTTGTTTGGGACAATTGTCCTAAACAGCTTAAGGGGTATCTGAAACTTAAGGAGAAGGAGGTTCCTTATGTTATCTACTGAGTGTTTTCGGTGTAGTGGTTTTGCCCCTATTGTGGTGATTTTGTGCTTAAGCTATGTCTTTAATGGTTTCTTGGCTGATGGTTATCCTTATTGTTACTCTTTTATCTTCATTCTTGGAGGTAATTTGAGTGATCATTTTTGCTGTGTGGTGGCCTGGTTGGAGGTTTCGGTGATGGTTATCGTACAGATCCTGGTGGTGTGGGCGTTTTTTATTTCTATTGCTGATTGTTGGTTTAGTTGGTGCTGCAAGATGAATTATAGTAACAGTTTTTGGTGTTGGAGCATTCTATTCTTAACTCTTTATTTTGTTATGCATAATAGTATCATGCACTGCTTTGAATTTTGTAATTTGGTCTATCTGTGCTTTAATATGGTTAACTGGAAGGGGTCAAATTCTTATGGGACCAACTTTATTGCCTGGAATTTTTTGCCTTCGTGGGTGTGGTTTTACGGTAACAGGTTTCCTAATGGTTATGACACTATAGAGTACATTATCTTGTGGGACTTTTACAATCCTGGGAGCATTTACATTTTATTGGTCTCTATTCCGCATTTTAGCTTTTACTGCTTGTTTAATTTTTGCTCTAGTATCCTTGCAGGCCTGTTTTTCAGGTTTTTGGAGCTCCGTGCTCGTTTTGAGCAGGATACGTGTGCTGATCGTAGGGATATGCTGAAAGTGATTATTTTCTCCCTTTGCTTTTTGGTTCATAGAATGTTACTAGCTTTTAATGTAATTTTGATTAGTAGGGAACTCCGGCTCTTATGTTTCTTTTTTATTTTGTTTGTAGCTCCTCGGAGCAGTAGTGAGCTAGAGATCCTTTTAAGGACTGTGTATCTTTTTCCTGATATTAACGCGTAGGCCCGTAGGTGGGTTTTAACCAAAAAAAAATGATTTGAAATCGCTTTGTCTTTGCTTCTTTTTATTCACACCTAATTAAAGAAAATGACACAATAATTACTTACAAAACCGAGATCAATCGAACCTGTCGTCATATGCTTGATGTTTCAGCTTCCAAAGTGTCAAAGATGAATAAAGATGTTTTGACAATTTGTCGAAAGCAAGATAGCTAAAGCTCCTAATTAAGCATGTTTACTATTCCAAACTTTGATGAACTGTTTCAATTTCATTGTGCTGAAATAGATTGGTGTGGTTTCTAGCGAGGAAAAAAAGCTCATTTTGTTTTATAATGAGAAAAAATGATTCTTGAGATGATTTTTTTTTTTTAATTTAAACTTATGAAAAGTGTGCCAACTTAATGCTATTATTTGAATTTAAAAAAAAAATAATAATTTGAGTCTTAACTCTTTCATTCCAACAACTTTCAGTCTTAATAATAATTATTTAAATAGTATAGTAAAAAATCATATACATTAGTAAGCATTTACATGAAAAAGAGAGAAAAAATAGTTTTTAATCAAATTTTTTTTTCTTGAAATATAGATATTTAGCACGACACTTGGGCTTCGTTTGGGACAATTTCCTTACAACTTTCTACGATAGTTTTGAATCACAAATTTCTTGAAAGCGGTGAAAAATAGTGATCAAAAGCTATCTCAAACAAAATCATAGAAGAAAGTAATTATAAAATTTAAAGAAGATCATTAACATAACTAGAAGGAAAATAATTATGTCAGAATAATCTGGTAAAAACAGACCTCGTTTAGCTTCAAATTCTATGGATCTACTTTCAAATGACTACCCATCATAATAATCTATATTGGACTTACCTCTAAACATATTCAAAGAACTAAAAATTAACCAGGATATCCTAAAAAGATTTGTTTTTTTCCGCTACAATAAATTTAGGCTTTAGACATACGTCATTGCTCACTTATTAATAAGATTTAAAAGTATTGATATAATAAAATAGTTTTAACAAACATGATTTTTTTTGGCATGTCATTTCTTTTAGTCTTTTCCATCACTTTTAACAAAGTCAGGATAAAAACAAAATTAAATACTTCAGCTTTTGAACATACTTTCCAAAAATTACAGTTAATTTAAGGCTTTATTGGGACA
>NW_021319627.1:286209-322604 GCF_001605985.2 Dendrobium catenatum
GTTTTCTCAAAATCAATTCCTTTAATTTGATTGTACCCCTTAGCAACTAATCTCACATTATTTCTTATCACAATTCCAAAGTGATTCATCTAATTTTTGAACACCCCCTTTGTTCCAACCACACTTTAGTCCTTTGGTCTTTGACTAGTTCCCATACATCATTTCTAACAAATTGAATTATCTCTTCTTATATTGCTAGGATCTATAATTCATCACCTCAAGCTTAATCTATGTTGGTGGATTCTATCATAGAGATAAAAGTAGAATTACTAACTTCCTTCCCAAGTACATGCCTAGTTCTAACACCTTCAAATGTGTCTCCTAAGATAAGTTCTTTAGGATGAATAAACAAATATCTTAATTCTCTAGGCAGTTACTCCTATGGTTCTACTCTATCTCCTATAGCAATGGCTTCTACCCCTTGATTGACCTCCACTTCTTCTTCTTCAGGTTTAGATTCATAGGTCATATCTAATTCATCAAATACCATATGGGTAGACTCTTCTACTACCAAAGTCTTTTTATTGAAGATTTTATATGCTTTCACTATAGATGAATAACCTAAGAGGACTCCTTCATCAGATTTTGGATAAAATTTTCTTAAAGGATGATTTTCCATTGATCAGGATAAATCATTTACACCCAAAAATATGCAAGTGAGAAAGATTGGGTGTTCTACCCTTAAGGAGTTTATAGGGTGACTTATTCAGCTTGGATCTAACATTTATCTTATTTAAAACATAATAAGCACTATTTACTACTTTTTCCCAAAAACATGTAAGGAGTGAGCATTCAGTTAACGTGGCACTATCAGCTTCCACAAAGATTCTTTTTTTTTTTCTTTTAGCAATTCAATTATTCAGAGGAGTCTTAGGGGCAGAGAAGTTATGTTTACTATATATCTCTTGATAGAAAGAAGCAAACCTATCATTTTTAAATTCTCCACTGTGATAACTACGAAGGGTTAAAATTTCACATCTTAATTATCTTTGAATCCAAGTAGAGAAAGTTTTAAATTTCTCAAATGACTCACTCTTATGTGCTAGGAATCCGACCCAAGTAAATCTAGAGAAGTCATCTACTACTATAAATCCATATGTCTTTCCTCCTAGGTTGGCTAAATTAACAGGTCAAATACATCCATATGAAGGATTTCTAGAGGCCTAGAGATGTTGAAGTTCTTAATTGAATGAAATGAAGACTTAACTTATTTTCCTAGTTGGTAGCCATCACATAAGTGGTCCTTAGTGAAGTCTAACTAAGGGATGCCTCTAATTATCTCTTTATGGGTAATCTTCCTAAAAGTTTTTATGCTCGCATGACATAGTCTCCTTTGCCATAGTTAGGAATCATCAACAACTATTTTCAAACATATGGAATTAGAATAGTCAATATAATTCAAGTTTAGCATGTAAATATTATTTATTCATTTTCCTTCTAATACAAGTTTTCTATTTAAACTAGTTATGCATTTTTTAGAAAGAAATTTGTTGTCAAAATCTTTATTACACTATTGACTAATTCTCAATAAATTATTCTTTAAACTATCAATTAATAGAACATTCTCAACAATAAATCTTTTAGCATTATTAATTATACTTGAGCCCACCACTTTCCTAGTGGGGTTGACTCCTAGTGTCACCTTGCCTCCTGGCCTAGCCTCTAGTGTGATGAACTGCCACATATCATATGTTAAGTGCCTCGAGTATCCACTGTTCAAGTACCACATGCTCTCACTAGTTCTTATGTGAGAGCACCCTTACAATGTCACTTAAAAGTTAGATTTGGGAACCCAAGTGAGTTTTGGTTCCACCTTATACATTCTTGAATGAGATGAATGCAAGAAATACAGTGATGATTGTAATTTTGGCCTCCACACTAGATGTGTCATACGGTGAATTGTGCAATTGTGGGTTATATAAGTTGACATGCTTCAAGAGTAACACCTAACACCAGGAAATGGATTTACTAACCTATGTGGGTCATAGTGCCTCTTCTTAGGTTTATGTGATGCATGCTTTATTGAGGTGTTATGAAGTTGTGTGAAGGTAGGTGATGGTTTATTATCTTGAAGTACTTTTATTTTTTTCTTACTGAAACTTTTTTGCACTTTCTTGAATAGATACTTCTATTTCTAATGCATGCTCACTTTTATCTATTCCTAATGCACATGCGTCTAATTCTTTAAATGAATTCTCTAGTTCAACATGTGATATTTTCAAGGATTCATGTGTATTAGTTATGTCAATATGCTTCTTTTTTAAGGCCTTATATTCGCCTAGAAAGGTCATGAATTCAATATCTAAATTAGAATGTTTGGTAATTAAACTAACATGTTCTTTTTTAAAAAGTAGTAAATTCAATATTGAAACTAGCATGCATCATTTTTAGCTTCCTATATGAATCATGACTTTTTTTTTGAAATAACGAGTAATTCATTATAGGAAAGTTGACATACCTCATTTTGATCTGATTGATCAAGATTATCGTTAGACATAAGACATAGGTTTTTCATCTCCTCCTTTGCTTCTGGTTCAAATAAATCTAAAGCAAAGTCAGCCCAAAATGCTTTCTATATGTTTTTCTTGCCCCTCTTGAACACTGATTTCTCTTCACCATTTTCCTTGATCGGGTGAGTCTTTAGGTTGGGGCAGTCAGCTTGGAGGTGGTCTGCTTTTCTACATTCGAAGCAAATTGTGTCAGGAGAAGCATTAAGATTTTTTTTTTCTTTTACCTTTGCTCCAATGATGTTGATGATGCCTCTATTTTCTTTTTAGAAAGCCCTTGAACTGTTGTTCCATTAAGATGATGTCATCATCCTCCTCCCCTACAGAATTGTTAATGCATAATCATTTGCTTTTAATTCTAACTCCTTCTTTTCTCCTCCATCACTTTGCATTTGACTCACTCCTTGCTTATAGGTAATAATTGACCCAAGCAAATTATTAATTGAGTTAACATTTAAGTCTTTATATTCAGTAATTACAATTATCTTAGCATAATAAAAACTATGTAAAAATTGTAGAATCTTATTACCTGCTACAAAATTTATAAGTTCGCCACCCAATGAATGTAGGGATGTCATTATTTATGAAAACCTAGTATACATTTCACAAATTGATTCATTAGATTTCATGCAAAATAAATCATAGTAAAAAAGTATGATGTTTAACCTAGACTATTTGTCTTCACTAGTTCCTTCCTAGATTCTGACACACACACACACACACACACACACACACACACACACACACTCACTCACTCACTCACTCACACTCACACACACACTCACACTCACACTCCTCAGAAACTCACATTTTAGGTAGATAAATATATAATTCATTGAATTTTGTAAAAGAAATATAAATAAACTCATTTCAAAATTTAACAAAATGCTTTAATGGTAGACAAAAGAACTTACTACTGAGCAAAAATTCACTATTTTAGAATATAACCAAGTTACCAAAAAATTGTTCAAAGCATTGTTTTGAAGCTTTAATTATATTACAAGATTAATTTTTAGGGTCAATTATTTTCTAGATGACTAAAATAGCACATTTTTCAAAAAACCCAACATAAAATTTCTATAAAAAAAAATCTAAATGTTTAGAATTATCATCCCTATAACATACACGGTTAAAGTTTTACTGATATCAAGTTTTTTGCTAATGAATTATAAATTAAATTAAAAAATTGTCAAAATTCTCATATTTTTAAAAAAATTAGTTAGGCAAAATGCACCCTACTTCAAATTAGACAACTTTCAGAATTGGGCCCACAATTAGAAATTGTACCTACTTCACACTAGACTAGTTTGAGGGGAATTTTCTATCACACAATTAGCCCAATACATTCCTCCATTTTAACCATCCAACTTGATATCTACTAATAGTATCCACATCTATTTCACCATGAACTCCATCTTTAGTATTATCAATAAGAAGAATATCATTAACAAAATGCATACACCATGATACAATCTCTTTCAAATGTCTACCGAGAATATCCATGACCAAAGAAAAAATAAATGGGCTACTTACGACGAATTTTCGGTGGCTGAGGCTGTGAACGTCGGTGATGGAGCAATGTACACAAAGGTGACGGAGGCTGTATTTGGCTTGAGGCAACTGACGTGAGGGAGAGAGAAGTAAAATGAGAAGAAAGACGACCACGAAATAGAGCCTTTTCCGGCGGATTTTACCAGAAATATTTCGTCAGGTTTATGTAAGCTGATGGATTTTTCGCCGGTAATTTTCAGCTCATTTTTAGCCGGAAGTAAGCACCAATTTTATAAAATTTGATGGCCTTCCCAGCGGTTTTCTGCCGAAAAGTTTCCAGCAGTTTATGTGATGGAAAATCTGCCACTATGTTACAGACATAATAGTTACCGGCTACACCGCCGCTTTTACCAACGGATATAATTCCGCCGGTATACCAAGGTTTTTCTGGAGTGACTGGAGTCGCCCAAAACTAACTTTCTCTTTAAGAATCCTCCTGCTCCTCTCTCTCTCTCTCTAGCCGTGTATCACAATTGGATGAAATGAATTTGATTTGGTGAAAAAAAGAAATTTTTAATTAAACAAAAAATTTGACTGAGCTCTATAGTGCTCAATTAAATAGTTTGCAATGCTCCCTCTAGGAGCCCACAGCACCGCAGTGACACATATGATACTTCCTCGGATGGGCGCTTACACCCGTTGGGATGCAGTATCCTTTATCAACTTTTCATTTCTTTTTGTTATTATGTTTTATGCAATTGTTTTGGTGAATGTTGTGAGGGTGATGATCAAGTTCTAAATCTAATTGCATATCCAAGCTTTGTTTTTATTTTGGGTATGGCTGCTTCCCTATCGGTTTTAGCTTTTAAAATTGTATTGTAGAAGGGATCTCATGCTCCTAGTTTTTTATTTTGGTTTTTTTAATGTAGTTCTTTGAGCATTCGCCAGCGTCTGATCCCTCCAAAGACTTCTATACTTTTTTGTGATATTAATGCGTAGACCATTTTACGAGTTTTAACAAAAAGAAAAAAGACATGCATGTAATACTTCCTGCCTTTCATGTAAATCTTACATGGTTTCCCATTAATAAGTGAAAATAATGATTTGAAATCGCTTTGTCTTTGCTTCTGTTTATTCACACCTAAATAAAGAAAATGACACAATAATTACTTACAAAACCGAGATCAATCGAACCTGTCATCATATGCTTGATGTTTCAGCTTCCAATGTGTCAAAGATGAATAAAGATGTTTTGACAATTTGTCGAAAGCAAGATAGCTAAAGCTCCTAAGCATGTTTACTATTCCAAACTTTGATAAACTGTTTCAATTTCATTGTGCTGAAATAGATTGGTGTGGTTTCTAGCGAAGAAAAAAAGCTCATTTTGTTTTATAATGAGAAAAAATGATTCTTTTGAGATGATTTTTTTTTTTTAATTTAAACTTATGAAAAGTGTGCCAACTTAATGCTATTATTTGAATTTAAAAAAAAAAATTAATTTGAGTCTTCACTCTTCCATTCCAACAACTTTCAGTCTTAATAATAATTATTTAAATAGTATAGTAAAAAATCATATACATTAGTAACCATTTACAAGAAAATGAGAGAAAAAATAGTTTTTAATCAAATTATTTTTTTCTTGAAATATAGATATTTAGCACGACACTTGGGCTTCGTTTGGGACAATTTCCTCACAACTTTCTACAATAGTTTTGAATCACAAATTTCTTGAAAGCAGTGAAAAATAGTGATAAAAAACTATCTCAAACAAAATCATAGAAGAAAGTAATTATAAAATTTAAAGAAGATCATTAACATAACTAGAAGGAAAATAATTATGTCAGAATAATCTGGTAAAAACAGACCTTGTTTAGCTTCAAATTCTTTGGATCTACTTTCAAATGACTACCCATCATAATAATCTATATTGCACTCACCTCTAAGCATATTCAAAGAACTAAAATTAACCAGGATATCCTTAAAAAGATTTGTTTTTTTCCGCTACAATAAATTTAGGCTTTAGACATACGTCATTGCTCACTTATTAATAAGATTTAAAAGTATTGATAAAATAAAATAGTTTTAAAAAACATGATTTTTTTAGGCATGTCATTTCTTTTAGTCTTTTCCATCACTTTTAACAAAGTCAGGATAAAAACAAAATTAAATACTTCAGCTTTTGAACATACTTTCCAAAAATTACAGTTAATTTAAGGCTTTATTGGGACAATTTTTTTACTGCTTTTACAAAAAAACTATTTTATAAAACAATAAAAATACTGTCCCAAACAAAATCTAAATCACAAACAACTTAGCATACAGTTCTAAATGCAATGTTAGATATTATCAAAAGTCTCAAATATTTTAACAAAAAAAGCATTTAATTGATCGAATGTATGAAATATTCATTTGCCGTAGCATGACTTCCACCATGTATGATGATTAATTATTCATTTATTTTGCATGGTTGCACAGAGCTTCAGTTCAAAGATGGCGAGCTCGGGTATTGAATATTATTGAATAATCAGTTGATGATAAGTACTTTTTGATAAGTTCAATACTTTTCTTTTAAACAGATGTGCATGCATGTAATACTATTATGTGTTGCAAAACATATTGTAGTTTATAAGTTATGTCCACTAATAAAGTAGAACGATGAGCACGGACGAAGTAAGAAACTTTTTTGTTTGTACGATCTCTCCATCTTTGAAGCTTCGTGCTTCCTTCTGCTCTACGACGATGAACAAAATGCTTTTAATCTTTGACTTCAATTATTACTGCATTCAAATAAGTAAGATCAGCAGACGAAAGCAGCTCCTTTTTTGGATTATAAAGGCAAAAAGGTGATTCTGTTCTATGATTTTGTTTAGTATGAAGGAATTACAAGAAAAAAAATTACAGAAAAGTAAGAAAATTTTACTTTGGAAAAATAAGAAATTTTATTAAGTTTTTTTTTATTTAAATTAGTCTAAAAATTAATCGTATAAGAAATAGTAGTTTTTTTTTTTTAACTAATATATAGATTTGTTTTTAAAATGTTAAATGCTTATTTTAGCTGTTTCAAAAAAACAAAAATTCAATTTTCATTTATCTGCGAGAGGTAGTATTCAAATTTGTTTTAATTTCTTTGAAAATTACACAGCAAATTGAAATATTATATACTAAAAATGTAGAAAGTATAAATATTAGAAAATTTATTCATACAAATATTTTTATCTGTTTATGTTAGTAATATAACTTTTTCAATAAATTTGAAATAGTTGTTATTTTTATTTTATTTTTCATTTTTTGTAAAACATATATATTTTTAATATTTATTATTTAATAACCTATTAAAAATTTAATTCTTTTTAATATAGTTTGTTTATGTTGCTTTCAAGAAAATTAAAATTTCTATAAATTAGACTGAACCAAACTCATCATGAAATTGAAACCATGAGTTCAACAAGATTGTCTTGAATACCATTAATTGCTCACCAAATTTAATCTTTTAGTACTTTTCGAAGAGAAGGATTATTTTGACTGTCCATTTCACCCAATAACTTTATGTCATTCAATCCCGCATTTTTTTTCTCTCTTTAGAATAATATTGTCAGAATGGCCCTTTTTCACGACCAACTTGAGGATTTCCTCTCTCTCTCTCTTTCTCTCTCTCTCCCCCCCCCCCCCTCCCAATCCCCCTCCCCCTCTCTCTCTCTCTGATAAAGTCTATATTAATTGTCAATTATTGCTAATTAAAATTAAGTTATTCAATCCATCATCCTTTCAAGTGTTGGACTGTCCTAACTATCTTCCGTAGTCTTAGAGGGGTCGATCCAAAACTTTCAATTGATGTGGTGGGCAAGAAGAGACGTTTGACAAAGTGTGAATGTCAAGCTGCCCAAGAACTATCCCTTTGAGTTTCACTCTTAGCGCTATGGCATGAAAGGCTATTTAGGGCATGGACACTCCTAAAAGTATTAGGAATGTTAAGAATATGATTTGAAGTATATAGAGAAGATCCAAGAGTTCTAACATTATAGGAAATGCAAATATTACAGCTGGGCATATTGGCCAAAAATCATGAAAATTCGTTAGAAATAATAGTTTATGGCGGATTTTTCACGGAATATAATCCAACAAAAAATAAAGTGTCGAAAATGAATTAGAGATGGAATATTTCCGTGGAAAATTATTCCAGTGGAATTTGGAAAGGAAAAATGACATTTTTAGGAGCATACTGACGGAATTTCCGCCGTAATTTTTAGCGGAATACAGACAAAAAATTCTGCCATAATTTTTTGAGAAAATTTTTGTTGGTATCTCAATACAAAATTCAACATATCAATCTTCCAAAAAAGAATAGGCCAGAAATCTGTAGCACTAGTAAAGAAAACATTTCTTGTCAATTATTACATAATATAATATAAAACTAATAGCAAATAGTTAAAAAATTTTAGTTAGGCTAAAATTTCAACATTGTCACAAAATTATTGATCAAATATCAATTACACTATGCTCAAACTATTCTCAAACACTGCATTAGTTCTATAATAATCATATAGTTCCTCCATTATCTAACTTTTTTGAATTTTCATGTGTGCTTGTGATTTTTGAACTTGTTCTAGCTCTAATGTCAAGGTAGCATCCTATTGGCTAACCAATCCCTCTTGGAGGGAGCTACCTATGCCCCATGATATGGATGGAGCTACCTATGCCCTAAATGCTCAAAGCTTTGTTCTAGCTATTTTGATCGATCCCTCTTCCTACTGTAATCTGGGCTTCCCCAAACTCTAGTCAGGTCAGCCCACACACTCTCATCAATCAATAGAAATCTTGCACATAAATTTTGTTGCTTATTTTTTGGCATAATTTAATGTTTTGAATGCTACTTGAATCGGTGGATAAATATCCATCAGTAAACAACCTTTTTCATGTAGTGTGTCTCGTAGGCGAGTTGATATGTGCTTCTCAACATTTTTTCTAATCTTCCCATTATATTGTGGCAACTAGTAGAAATCTCTATGTAAATTAAAAGTACAACATAGAATAGTTTTTATTAGATAAATGAAAAAACAAATCTATTATTGTTATTGTTAATAACTAACCTAAAACCCCCAAAACCACATATCTCGAATCTCCTAATGAATTTTTTTTTTTTCATGGAACATATGGAGCATCTAATATACTTTAAAGGATGAAATCTACAAACAATAATAGGTTAAAAAAATATGTCTAATAATTTTTAAATAACTAAGGCTTGCATTACATATGTGTTGCCCTATGGATCGTTGGACATGCATGCATCCATCTGTTGACGGTGCTACTACATCTAAGGTGGAAGGTCCTTCGATAAAAGGCTAAGGGAGTGGCATATAGTAGAATGATTGGGAATATGGTGTATATGGATAGCTGGATGGGACTCCTTTAGATGATGGTAGGTGTTATTAATGGTAGAATGAAGTACAATACATAAAATATCCTAAAGGAAAGTGAGGATATGAGGAATGAAACATTAACTGAGGATTCCCTACTGGAGGTGTAGGCAAAGTCAGACTCAGTTGGGTCTAGGGTGTAGGATATGAAGAAGTCTTATCAATATCTCTAGCCTTTATAGATGGCCACTACATAAATTTTTGTGCCTACCAAAGATATTTGTGATCGACCGCCAAGGGCGCTTCAACGCCGAAAGCCATCTGCAAAATCATAAAGAAATGATTAGTTTTGTAAATAACTTGTTATGAGAAATACTAAAAATTAAGTTATTTATATAGTAAACTAACTACTATTATCACTATAGGAAAACATTAAATTATCATCAAAGCTTTCGACAAAATAAAATATGCCAGTAACAATGGAACATGAACCATAAAAAAACTCAACGGTGACATAATGACTGTACTTCTAGCGTAAAATCCACCGATTATTCTTTGGCATACGATCCACCATCCTTTTTGTCATAATTTATGAGATAAGTAGTTTATTCCGACATATTTTTTATGGTAATTTTTGACATACAATCCGATAGACATTTTGTCGGCCCACTTAAACTCGACGAAACTTTTTCATCAAAATTTGGGATGGTAAAAATACAGGCATAATAACCATCAAACAAGCTGATGGGAAAGCCCTATTTCCCTCTCGACCCTGTCTTCCTTATCATTTTCTTCCTTCACGTTTAGGTTTGCTCTACTTGCCTCGGTCACCTCAGCCGAAGACAACCATTGTCGAGACTGACCCATTGCCCAATGAACTTCCATCGAGTTTGCCGATGTTCAATGTCTCAATCGTCGATATCACCAATGTCGGTCGCTCTTTTGTAAAAAAGGCAACATTATATTTCATTTTTTTTCATAGATTTTCTTTGTAAACATTAGCAATGGATCATACCATGGTGTATGCATTTTGTTGATTATATTCTTCTTGTTGATAAGTCTAGATGTTATATTTTATAGAGAGGTGTATATTTTAAGTAAAATTCAAATTGGATGGATAAAGTATATGAATGCGATAAGATTTGAGAGGGAGTTGATGTGTATAAGATGTGGTGAGACTTTAGAGGGAGATGATGTTTGTAGGATGTGGTAAGACTTGCAATGTGAGATATAAAATTCCCCTCATATAAAGTTAGGGAAGAACTCTATAAGATGTGGTGATGAAAATGTTGGAGAAGCTCTTATGATATATATGATTAGAGAGAGTGAGAGAGTTGCCTTAAATGGTTTTATCACTTAAACTATATTTTTATATGCTAAGAAAATTTATAAATCCTCCAAAAATATCTTTGGTACAAACTGTATTTTTACACAGGTACCCCCACGGAAGATCTATACATGCTTTTCTTAGCATGGTAGGATTGAAGGCCACGGCCGCAATGTCACCTAACACCGGCCGTACATGTCTTTCTTGATGTGGCGGGCAAGCTAATACTCTTTGTATTTCTCCTAAATGGGGGAGACATCAGAAGGATGCTAGATTTTTCTTTGATATGGTACTTAGTGAAATAATACTACAATTCAATTTATAAATAAAATTTAAATCTATATACTTCTTTTCAAAATATTTTCCAATAATATATAATATCTTCATATCATATGTAGGCTATATTATGGATATTAGAAATAAAAAAGTTTGATGTATAACCAATTGGTGCAATGATGAAAGACATTAGCATATGAGTTCATTAATGGGATAAACTTTTTCATTCATATAGCAAAAAACCTGCCCAGCTTCATCTCAGATGAAATATTTTGATGTCCGTATTCTAGATATAAAAATTAAGTGCACCTAAGACTAGATGATATAATTATTAATCTATATCACAAAGGGTTTTTCCTAGAATACTGGTATTAGACTTCTCATGGTGAGTACGAGCCACATTTTGATTCTCAATGAGATCCATCTATAAGCACTAATATTATTGAGGAAGAAAATATCTGACCAGATCTTGAGGACTTAGTTAATGATGCAATTGGAGCATACAAAATATACAGTAGAGTTACAAAATAAGGAGGCTCATAAATTTTATGATTTTTTACATGTTGCCCAACAACCAATATGGTGAAGGTGCACCACCCACTCAGAGTTGTTCGTTATTATGAATATGTTAAACATTAAGGTAGAATATAATGTCCCCTATGAATATTTTAATCAATTTATTAGGATGCATAAAAAATTAAATTGATAAATAACATATTCATATAGATTTATATCATACAAAGAAGTTGATTTTCAAACTTGGTTTAACATATACAAAGATAGATTATTATATTAATGGATGTATGTTATACTTTAAAGATAATTTATCAGATATTTCATGCCATCATTGCAATGCACTAAGATTTAAATCAAAGTCTGGAACAAAAAAAAAGGAATCACTTGTTAGTAAGATATTTTACTTACTCAAAATTCCTATGCTACAATAATTATATGTATCCATGAGATCTGCTACATATATGAGATAACATAATGAACATATTTTGCAAGAAGGTGTTATTACACATCCATTAGAAGCAGAGGCTTGAAAACACTTGGATCGTACAAATCCCACCTTTTCTACAAAATCAAGAAATGTAAGATTAGGTTTATGCGCATATAATTTTACTACATTTAGCCAATATGCTTCATCTTACTCGTATTAACTCGTGATTCTCACCCCTTATAATCTTCCTTCAAAGTTATGTATGACTACTCTTTATATGTTTCTAATGCTTATCATTCTAGGGTCATATAATTTAGAAGCAAAAATTAATGTATTCTTATAATCATTAATTAATGATTTAAATTTATTATGTGAAGAGGGAATAAGTATATATGATATCTTCGTCAAATAAGACTTCATAATGAGGGTAGCATTACTTTAGACAATTGGTGACTTTTCTATGTATAGTATACTCTTAGGTTGGAACACTTCCGGCATGTTAACTTGTCCATAATGAATGGAATATACAAAGTCATTCTGCTTATGATGTGGATGAATAAATTGCACTTAATGAGAGTGAATTATAATTAGATGAAGATAACTTAAGCATAGAGAAAAATCATGAGGAATTTGATAGTGGTGGAGATGTTTCATCATATAAAAGTGAATCAATAAATGATGAGTTAACATAAGCAAATGATTTTTGACAATATAATTTATTTGAACAACATGGAAATAGTTAATTTTTTTATTATATTGTTGCTCGATTTTCTTTATTTAATTGTTATATTATTTTATATTAACTTTTAATTATAATTTACATTGCTAATATTTCTCTTTTTTTATAGATGGCTTCAGGTGATGAGCCTAACAGAGGATTGATAAAAAAAAAAAATTAAAAGTGCAGCAAGAAGATGACTGGTGGCCCATTCTGCTTATCAGATTGAAACAAATTGTATAGTATGATCTCCATCATATAGTACAATTAATTCATTTGCATTAATGATTCAATTAGTCATTAACCCAATTTTTGTATAACATATCGTATAGTGTGATTGTAATCATATGATATGGTTTCTTGAAAAAATTTTAATCTCACATTTTCCTCACTTCCCTATGTCTGTACACAATCGCCAATTTTGCGAACACTCTTACATAACCATACTCAATAAATAAAGAATAGAATAAAGTTAAAATTATAAACTCTTTTGAATGACATCCTACTCTACCCAAACTTCAGTCTTGAGTAATCTTGAGTGGTAAAAGATGTACCTAAATAGTTAGTACACATAAATAAAAATAATATCCAATATATATGCTAGGAGAAATAAAATCTCAATCAATAATATTTATTACAATCAAAATCACAAGCTAAGGAACTTGGATTGTAATAAACTTCCCTTTTTTTCTAATTACAAATATTTTTGTTGGAATAACAATTTAATGATCTTTTATCCTAATCTTCCCCTCATTAGGTGATAGATTTGAAAAATATAGGTGAGAGTATTTTAGTTTTGATTTTTAATTTTTTTTTATTTTTTTAAGTAAATCAAAAGTAAGCAAAATACACTAATAGAATGTGCACCAAATAACTAATTGTAAAAATACAAACATACAAACCAACACTTAATATAAACAATCAAACACTACAAATAACCACACTTTTACTCTCTCTTTTGACATCACCAAAAAGGAGGAACACACAAGACATAAAAGAAACTATAAAATATAAAAAAAGAAAAAATAAAACACGCAAAGCCTAAAAGTATGATGGCCCTTGATTAGGTGGTGGTGGTGTTGGTGGTTAGAAATATTTGTGAATAGAGGATAATTGTTCTCCAAACCACCCCATATCTGTCTCGTGATGTTTTTGTTGTTGAATATGTGAATACAAGTGGGATTTTAGTGGTGGAATGGTTAAAGTGGTGACATCGGTGTTGGTACAGGTTTTGGTGCAAGTGCAACTGTAGGTCCAGCTCCATTTTCTTCATGAAAATCAGGTTCTTCTTATTCTTTCCCTTAGTGAAGACGAAGAAAATGTGGAAGGAAGCATCGGTGCAGAAAATAGGAAAATGGCTATGAGTTACAGGGTAGCTATGCTCTTTTTTTTTATCTAGGATATAAGCAATGATAGGATATAAGCAATGACATGACCAAGAGCAATATTTTTCCTTCTTCCAGTGGAAGGAAGTAAAATCAGGGTCAGATTTTTGATATAATCAATAATCATTTGGGCTTCATTAAATTGGGTATCAGACATAATAAAGTAATTAACCAAGGAAAGGAGTGAAGTAATATTGACATGATCTCTAGCTTTAGGTATTATTGAAGTTCAAAAAATATGTTGGATAACATGTGCATTTGGTTTAAAGAGTGGACTAGAGGTTGGTGTTTATTTAGGGTGACATTTTGGATGTTTAGATTGATCGCACTCCAATCAAAATTACCACTATAGGCCATTGGATGGGGTCAAGGTCCTTCTATGAAAGGTGGAGGCATTTGCTTAATTCTTCATTGATAATTTCTACGGGACAGCAGCACGCATAAGAAGTTATGATGGGCGCAATAGCACTAATCCTAAGGTATGCAAAGAATTTATAGAGAAGCTTAGAAATAAAAGGAAATGCCTAAGTGAGGAGGAATTAAAGAGTAGTAGAGGAAAAAAGGTTTATCACCTCATAGTTCAATGCATGTTGATTCAACATTTTAGAGGGGTTGATGCAAGCTTCCTTTTATATATGGTACATGGCTTCATCTTCAGTGGATTTAAAATGATCACCTACAGGGAGATGATAGGAAGAGCCTCCTTGGGTCAGGTGACCTCTCTTGTTGCCTTTGTCCATCTGAGAATATAATAATGTCAGGGTATAGGTAGAGAGAGAAGAAAGGAATTCAAAAATTTGAGTTAATTAAATAATAGAAATATCTCCAATTTATAGATTTTCAGCTAATTGTACAGTACGATTTAAGATCGTATAGTACATTTAGACAAAGTTACATTGCCTAGATGACTTGTTAGAAAAAAGCAGTCAAATAATACAGCACGATCAGCATCGTACTTAATAATCTTAAGGAAATTCATTCAACCCAAGGAGTCATCTGTATGTTTTTTACTCAACAGATCATATAGTATAAAAAGGTGTACATATAGTATGAAGAGGAATTATTATCATACCAACCGACTTAAATTTGTCCAACGACTTTTAACATATGTATTATACACCACAAAAGGTTTTTTAGTAACACGATCACCAATAATTGAGCATATCTGGACCATTGATTTAATTAAGGGCAAAGATTTATACAAGGATATGTAAATCGTACATTATCATGAGAAATTTTGTTTTATTTTTTATTTTTAGCCAGAGGGGGTTTGTGATGATCAGAATACATCTACAAAATACCTAAAAAATGAAAAAATAAAACAACATACACAAACAAACACATAGTCACAAAAATTCAAAATGACATATACTTAAACACATAATACGAATGGTTGATTTCAAGTGTTATAAAAAATATTAATCTTGAATCAAGCTTGAATGCCTATAACATCTAATCTAGTTCTCAAGGTGCTAAAGGTGTAATAGGCAAGGTGTTTGGTAAAGATGTTTGCCAATTGGTCTCTAGTAGTTATATGGTGCCATTCTATATCCCTCTTGACTACAAGATCTCTTAAAAATGATGTATAATATATATATGATTTGTGTGAGAGTGTTGGATTAGATTTTTAGAGATGAAAATTATAGGCATCACATAGGTGATCCTTAGTGAAATCTAATTTTGGTCTGCCTCTAACTAAGTCTTTATAGGAAATATTCCTATGGGTCTTCATGCTTTCATGACATAGTCTCTTATGCCATAGCTAGGACTCATCAATAGTGGTTTTCAAACATAGGGAATTATAATATTCAATATAATTTAAATCAATTATATAAACATTATTCCCTCTTTTCCCTTCTAAAACTAATTTATCATTTAAGCTGATCATGCATTTTGTAGATAAAAATTTAATGTCAAACCCTTAGTCACATAACTAACTAATCATAAGTAAATTATAATTTAATCCATCTGCAAGTAAGATATTTTCAATTATAAAACTTTTTGAGTTGCCAATTTTACCTGAACCTATCACTTTCCTAGTGGTGTTGTCTCCCATTATAACCATGCCTCATGACTAGACCTCCAATTAACATGATGAACTGCTTCAAATATTCACTCATGTGCCTTAAGAATCCTTTGTCAAGGTACCACATACTCTCACTAAGTCTTTTTGAGAGCACTCCTACACAATCATTCAGACATTAGTTTTGGAATCCAAGTGGGTTTGGGTTTGTCCTTATGAATTGATGAATAAGTTATATGTACGCTATGTTGTGTTGCATGTGATTTTTGTCTCCTCACTAGATGTTTCTTATCGTGGATAGTGCAAGTACAGACTATGTGACCTAGCAATCCCCAAGAATGACACCTGGCCCCTGGGAATGGATTTACTAGTTTTTACTAGAGGATGTGCCTCTTCCTTGGGTTTTATGATGCATGTACTGATGTGAGGTATTGCCATTATGTTAAGGTAGTTGGTGTTCTGTTTAGTTGTAATGCATGAATTTTTGCTTTTAAAAATTGATTTGTATTTTCAAGGCTAGCCACATCTAATTTTAATGTATGTTCACCACCATATAGTTCAGATGCACATGCCTCTAATTTTTTAAATGAGTCTTATGATTCAATATACTTTTCTTTCAAGGAGTCATATGCAGTAGATATATCAATAAGTTATATCTACTATTCATCCTTATGCATTGATGAATAAGTTATATGTATGCTATGTTGTGTTGCATGTGATTTTTGTCTCCTCACTAGATGTTTCTTATCGTGGATAGTGCAAGTGCAGACTATGTGACCTAGCAATCCCCAAGAATGACACCTGACCCCTGGGAACGGATTTACTAGTTTTTACTAGAGGATGTGCCTCTTCCTTGGGTTTTATGATGCATGTACTGATGTGAGGTATTGCCATTATGTTAAGGTAGTTGGTGTTCTGTTTAGTTGTAATGCATGAATTTTTGCTTTTAAAAATTGATTTGTATTTTCAAGGCTAGCCACATCTAATTTTAATGTATGTTCACCACCATATAGTTCAGATGCACATGTCTCTAATTTTTTAAATGAGTCTTATGATTCAATATACTTTTCTTTCAAGGAGTCATATGCAGTACATATATCAATAAGTTATATCTACTATTCATCCTTATGCATTGATGAATAAGTTATATGTATGCTATGTTGTGTTGCATGTGATTTTTGTCTCCTCACTAGATGTTTCTTATCGTGGATAGTGCAAGTGCAGACTATGTGACCTAGCAATCCCCAAGAATGACACCTGACCCCTGGGAACGGATTTACTAGTTTTTACTAGAGGATGTGCCTCTTCCTTGGGTTTTATGATGCATGTACTGATGTGAGGTATTGCCATTATGTTAAGGTAGTTGGTGTTCTGTTTAGTTGTAATGCATGAATTTTTGCTTTTAAAATTTTTTTTTTTTTTTTTTTTTTTTTTTTTTTTTTTTTGTTATATCTACTATTCATCCTTATGCATTGATGAATAAGTTATATGTATGCTATGTTGTGTTGCATGTGATTTTTGTCTCCTCACTAGATGTTTCTTATCGTGGATAGTGCAAGTGCAGACTATGTGACCTAGCAATCCCCAAGAATGACACCTGACCCCTGGGAACGGATTTACTAGTTTTTACTAGAGGATGTGCCTCTTCCTTGGGTTTTATGATGCATGTACTGATGTGAGGTATTGCCATTATGTTAAGGTAGTTGGTGTTCTGTTTAGTTGTAATGCATGAATTTTTGCTTTTAAAAATTGATTTGTATTTTCAAGGCTAGCCACATCTAATTTTAATGTATGTTCACCACCATATAGTTCAGATGCACATGCCTCTAATTTTTTAAATGAGTCTTATGATTCAATATACTTTTCTTTCAAGGAGTCATATGCAGTAGATATATCAATAAGTTATATCTACTATTCATCCTTATGCATTGATGAATAAGTTATATGTATGCTATGTTGTGTTGCATGTGATTTTTGTCTCCTCACTAGATGTTTCTTATCGTGGATAGTGCAAGTGCAGACTATGTGACCTAGCAATCCCCAAGAATGACACCTGACCCCTGGGATTGGATTTACTAGTTTTTACTAGAGGATGTGCCTCTTCCTTGGGTTTTATGATGCATGTACTGATGTGAGGTATTGCCATTATGTTAAGGTAGTTGGTGTTCTGTTTAGTTGTAATGCATGAATTTTTGCTTTTAAAAATTGATTTGTATTTTCAAGGCTAGCCACATCTAATTTTAATGTATGTTCACCACCATATAGTTCAGATGCACATGCCTCTAATTTTTTAAATGAGTCTTATGATTCAATATACTTTTCTTTCAAGGAGTCATATGCAGTAGATATATCAATAAGTTATATCTACTATTCATCCTTATGCATTGATGAATAAGTTATATGTATGCTATGTTGTGTTGCATGTGATTTTTGTCTCCTCACTAGATGTTTCTTATCGTGGATAGTGCAAGTGCAGACTATGTGACCTAGCATTCCCCAAGAATGACACCTAACCCCTGGGAACGGATTTACTAGTTTTTACTAGAGGATGTGCCTCTTCCTTGGGTTTTATGATGCATGTACTGATGTGAGGTATTGCCATTATGTTAAGGTAATTGGTGTTTTGTTTAGTTGTAATGCATGAATTTTTGCTTTTAAAAATTGATTTGTATTTTCAAGGCTAGCCACATCTAATTTTAATGTATGTTCACCACCATATAGTTCATATGCACAAGCCTCTAATTTTTTAAATGAGTCTTATGATTCAATATACTTTTCTTTCAAGGAGTCATATGCAGTAGATATATCAATATGTTTCTTTTTTAATGCATTAAACTCGTCAAGTAAAGATATATGATTGCTATCTAAATCAGAATGTTCAGTTATCAAGCAATTATGTTATTTTTGTAAGGTAATAAAATTAATGT
Organism: Dendrobium catenatum; assembly: GCF_001605985.2. NCBI lineage: Eukaryota > Viridiplantae > Streptophyta > Magnoliopsida > Asparagales > Orchidaceae > Dendrobium > Dendrobium catenatum. The sequence goes on from NW_021319627.1 coordinate 305,161, forward strand.
TTAAACTAGAATACATTCTTTTTAGCTTTCTATATGAATTATGATTTTTTCTTCAAAAAAATAAATAATTCATTATAAAATTGTTGATATACCACATCTTGATCTGACTGATTAACATTATCATTTGTCACAAGACACAAGTTTGTTACCTCTTCCTCTTCTTCTTGTTTGGATGATTCTAAGGCAAAATTAGCCCAAAAAGCCTTCTATGTCTGTTGCTTCCCCTTTCTGAATTTTGCTTTCTCTTCACCTTTCTCCTTGATTGGGTGAGTTTTCAAGTTGGGGCAGTCTATTTGGAGAATTACTTATTTCCAGTATTTAAAACATATCATATCAAATGATTCTTTAAAACTTTTATTACTTTTACATTTGCTCCATTATTGTTGATGATTCTTTTCCTTCCTTTTTAGACATTTTTTGAATTGACGGGTCAGCTGTCACTATACGAGTTGTTTTCTTTCAATACCACATTCTTCTCCTTTATCTTGTCATCTACATCAAGTAGTCTTTGACTCATACCTTGCTTATAGGCAATGAGTGAGCCAAGAAAGTTTTCAATTAAATATACATTCAAATCATTTGATTATAATATTATTTTGACTTTAGCTTCATAAACACTAGGTAGGCAATATACAATCTTATTAACTTTTTAAAAATTAGAAAGTTCTCTACCTAATACATACAGAGAAGTCACTATCTATAGAAATCTAGTATACATTTCAGATATAGTCTTGGTAGATTCCATTTAAAAATATTCATAGACATGTAGTAGAATATTTAACCTAGACTGCTTGACTTCACTAGTTCCATCATATATGATGCACAGTCTATCCCATATTTCTTTCCTTGTATTGTAGGTAGATTCTCTCATATAGTCCTCTAGTTTCAAAGCACGGAAAAAATAATTTAATTATTTATCATTTAATTGAGCAAGCTCTCAATCCTCATGACTTTATCTAGTAAAGGAAATATCAGTTTTGACTCCCTTAATTAGTAGGGATAAATAACCAATTTGAATGATATAAAAAATTCTATAGTCAATGGATTATATAAATATACACATACAAATTTTCCAACAATCAAAGGAATGTTTTCAAATAGTGTTGCATGGGTTATTAAATAACACTCCATAGTATTTATATTTATAAATTATGTCAATACATCTTTACTTAGGAATTTTATAATTGTGAATTCCAAGACCAACTCTGATAACATTTAAAAGTTTGGGGAGGTTATGAAATCTCAATGAACTATCCCTAGGCATACCAAGAGGGTGGGTGAATTAGTACATTTAAAAAAAAAATTAAATACTATAATAATAAAAAATTTTATTCTTAGAATATGATTTTGAAAATAAAACTATATGAGTAACTTAACAATACACAAGAAATTCAGAGTTTAAAATATTTTTTATTTTTAGGAAAAAATATATCAATCAAAATATAAATTTATCTTTTTAACACACCATGAATTTACATAATTATGGTTTGTGATAAAAGATAAAATTTGAGCAAGAAATTTAAAGTACATAAATAAAAATACATAAAAGTAAAAATAAATAAGGTAGAGCACACCAAAAATTTTATATTTGTTCAATCAACCTTGACCTACGTCCATTCCTCAGAGTCCCCCTATCAGGGTATTGCACTAACACTATAATGTCTCTTTTTTTGCTCCCACAGTAAGGCAAAAATGCCCACACAAGAAGAACTTTCACCAAACCTATTGCGGCAGAGAACCAAAAGCGATGTAACCCTCCTGGTGACGGCAATGGACCTTCAATCCTTTTCATTCTCCTTGTGTTGGCAGAAACCTGGAATTCTACTTCAGCCTCCTGTTGATAGAAGAGAACTATTATCCTTTTTCACCCTCCTAGTGAAGATAGAAAACATTAGACTTTTAACTTTGAATCTTCTCTCCTAAGAGAATCTTGAAGAACTCACCAAGGACATAAGAGGAAACTAGTTGCAAGCTTTCCTGATGCAACTATATGAATATCCCTCACACTCATCCCTCACTCACAACCTCGCTTTCTTCTTCCTCTCTAAGCAAACAACATCTCAAGATAATCTACCTCAGAGTTCCTTCAATAGCTAAAGTCCTTTTGAAAAAGACTTCAAAAGGATGCTTATGTATAAGGCTTCAAAAAATCTTCAATTTTCAATTTGAATGTCATTATTTGTACAATATGATATGGGTATGTACAATACAATCAATTCAAAAATACGACTCATCTAGCATAATGAAATAGTTATTCAGACAAATTACTCAAATTCAACAAACATATAGTTCATTAGGATCATAAGTTTTGTACTGCATGGTTAGTTTAATTCCTCTGTATTCGTATAGGATGATTATGGGGCCGGGATGATTGAAAATCATCTCTAACGATCGTCCATACAATTCACATTACATAGTATGGTCAGTGTAATATCAATAGTTTTTATAGTATGATAAAAATATTATATTGCACAATTAGTTCAGAATTAAAGATTTTCATCTGTTACAATCTCTAAGACAATCGAATTTCATCTCTGTCAATCTTACAGTATGATCTTGCATCGTACAATACTATTAGTCATATTTATTAAACCTTAATTTAGCCGACTAATCATGAGGGATAATTTAAGTAAAATTTTACATATCATACAATACGATTAGTTCAAAATTTAATTTTATAAATTTGTAATTAATTTATGGCGGCTAGTGTGTTTACAAATCAACATAAATCATACAGTACGATCTACTTCATACTATATGATTAGTTCATTAGCATTAATGATTAAAATAGCCATTAACTCTCTTTTTTGTATAATAGATCATATAATATGATCAGTTCGTACGATATGATTTGTTCAAAAAAATTTAATCTTAAATTTTTGTCACTCCCCTATGTGTGTGCACAGTCGTCAATTTTGCATACATCCTTACATGGCCAGATCTAAGAGATAAACATAGGAGAAAGTTAAAATTACACACTCTTTTGAATGACATCCTATTCTACATAAATTTGAGTCTTGAGTAATTTTGAATGGTGTTTGATATACTTGAAAAATTAATGCACACAGACAAAAACAATATTCAATGAATATGTTATGAGAAATAAAATCTTAATCAATAATTTTTTTATTATTAAAATTACAATCTAGGGATCATAGCTTGCAACACGTCACGTACCGCGCATGCCGGAAATGTGTTTGATTAAAAAAATGTTAAATATAGATTGGACACGTGTGTCTGGCATGTATATCATAATTTTTTTAGGAATTTTTTTTAACATAATTTCTTATATTTAAAAATTTAGTTATTTACAATATAAAACAATTTTTCTTATTTTTCTTTCCATAACACCAAATCAATCACCCTCACTCAATCAAATATTCTTATTTTCTTTTCTCTTTGGCTGGTTGCGACTTTAATTTTATAGCAATGCCTAATGTCATCTCAAAATCAATGTCTAATGCCATTACAACATCAACATTTCAAAAATATCTCAACATCAGAGTCTGACACTATCTTGACATTGGTGCTCGACACTAGCGATTTCTATATCCACAACTTCATAGCTCATCTTTATCCATCGTCATCTTAACCTTGACAACTAACACCTCTCAACATCGATGACAGCTGCCCTCTCAACATCAATGCATGGTACTTACTATATAACATCAATGTCTGATTTTTGATAGCATTGTCATCTCCTCTCTTGATGCCTACTACACAACATTGACGCCTAACTCTCGACATCCTAATATTAATCCTTTGAAGCATAAATTCTAGTTAAATGACTTATCATTTCTAAATTATTTTTAATATTACACTTATTCAATTTTTATATATTATTTTTAAAATATAAAAATTATAATGCAATGTCCAAATAAATCATGTCCATGCCCTACATTTTCACTAATTAACATGTCCCGTATCCATGCCATATCATATATGTGTCACTGTGTTCGTGTCCGTGCAACATAGCCCTTAGTGTTAGAATAATTAAATATATTAATTATGTGAGACGTCGCAATAATTATTTAAGAGTATATATTTAATTATATAAACCATTTTGTGGCCCATAAATTTGAATTATTGAAATTTAATTTTTTTTTGTTTAAATCCTATTGGTTAAGTAAAGATAATTCGATAATTGGTTTATGGACCGTTTGATCAAATAACTCCTATGAGCGATTATTGTAAAATAACTCCTATGAGCAGTTATTATAAAATAACTCCTATGAACAATTATTGTAAAATAACTCCTATGAGTGATTATTATGACCAATCTGCAGAAAATAACTATCGGTCCTCTATCTCTCTCTCTCTCTCTTAAAGAGGAGTTATCTTGCTCCATAGAGGACTAACTCATGAAAGAATAAAGTGAAGCGAGAAGGGAGAGAAATCGTATGTCAAAATTTGACAAATTTAAAATTAATTAAGGTATATTTTTCTTCTGATTAAAGATTATGAAAATCATCTTGTTTAAGATCTTGAGGATTTAAGACTTATATAAATTCAAATTTTTCGTTTCGATTTCTTTTACATAATATATGATGTGAGTTTATGCAAGAGTTAGAGAACTCCATTAAGTCTTACATGTGGTATCAAAGTATGGTTGAAAACTAGTGATTTTCCATTTAAGTTTTTTTTTTTAATTTCTTTGATGATTTTTTTTAACGAAATCGAATTCATATTATTCATTTATTTATTATCGATTTCAATTATTTAATCATATTTTTGTCACGATTAGTTCATGGCAAATTAATTATGTTTCTATTTTGCTTTTGAAAATAATTTATGTTATTTATTTCGTTATGAATGGATTTGTCATATGAAAGTTAATGATGTAAACCTTTTTTTTTGCATTTAAAGAGATTTTGTTCTTATATGTAATTATATACATTAAGTATTTTCTTTATGTATTTCATTTATTTTAAATAATCATCGTCATAATTATTTAATTTGATATTTATATCAAGCAGAGTTTGTTAATCACCAAAGTGTCACACTATAATGTTTTTATAAATATCAATTAGATAATATTTAATTACTCGTGAGTATGCGATGCTATTAACAAAATGACATAATATTTTATAAAAAATTTATCACGAGTAATTAATATTCAAATTGCTACAAAATATTTAAGAATCGCCCAAAGGTTAATTTGTCATTTTGTACTATTGGATATAAATATGATAAATTATCATACTTAATTAAATATATTTAGTATATTCAAAAATAGCAAATATATTTAGTAGGAGTATATATAATTATCAATTATGAGAATTTTATTTTAAGCATAAATTATGATTATCATTGTATATTGTAGTATCACCCAAATGAGAACTTCAATATACATTTTATTGATTAATTTAACGTTATCTAAATTTATTTTATATTTTAAATTTAATTTTCAAATCATCGATATGTGAGAGTCTTGTATTTTATTTTGCAGCATCTAATTTTGTAATTCTTCATTCGCAAGCTTCATCTATTATAAATTTCAATGGGCTTAATTATTCTGAATGGAGTGAACAAATCTAGTTTCATTTAGGAGTTTTGGATCTGAATTTTGCACTACTTAATGATAAGCCTACTGCTCTTACCGATACAAGTAGTGCTGAAGAAAGATCTTTTCATGAAGCTTGGAAAAGATCAAATAGATTAAGCCTAATATTTATGTGAATGACTGTAGCAGACATTATTAAGCCAACACTTTCAATAACAGATAATGCTAAAGAATTTATGAAGTCTTTGGAGAATATTTTTTAATCTGAGTCTGTTGATAAGTCACGTGCAGGAACTTTAATGAGTATGTTAACCACCATGAAATTTGATGGTTCACATACTATTTATGAGCACATTACTGAAATGACTAACATAGCAGCAAGATTGAATACTATGGGAATGAAAGTGAGTGAAAGCTTCCTTTTACAATTTATTATAAGCTCATTGCCTCCTGAATATGGTCCATTTCAAGTTAATTATAATACTATTAAAAATAAATAGAATGTGACCGAATTACAGAGTATACTTATTCAGGAGGAATCAAGGCTTAAGAAACAAGAAATTCACTCAATTAATCTCATAGATCAACCAGATTTTAAAAGAAAATCAGGAAAGAAGAATCCAAAGGGCAATAAAAAACATTTAAAGCTTAATGTGTCATCTGTCCAAATCTAGAAGAAGAAACCAAAGAATGATATATGTCATTTTTGTTACAAGAATGGACACTATTACAAAGATTGTCTAAAATGTAAGGCTTGCTTTGAAAAGAAAGGTAAGCCTAGTGCTTTTGTATGTTTCGAATCAAATTTGGCTAAGGTTCCTTATATTACTTGGTGGATTGATTCTGGTTGTACCATTCATGTTCAAATGTGATGCAGGGATTTCTTACGACCCAAATTATAAAGCAAAATGAAAAGTTTATCTTCATGAGAAATAGAGTCAAAGCTCAAGTTGAAGTCATTGGAACATATCGTTTGATTTTATATACTGGGCATCATTTAGATCTTTTTCAAACTCTTTATGTATCTTCTGTTTCTAAAAATTTAGTTTCTTTATCAAAACTTGATACAGGTGATTTTTGTTTTAAGTTTGGAATTTGATGTTTCAGTTTATTTAAGTGTAATCAACTTATTGGTTCTGGTGTGCTTTGTGATGATTTATATAAATTAAAACTTGATAACTGAGACTTTATTAACCCTGTATCATAATGTTGGAATAAAATGTGGTTTAATGAATCAAAATTCTGCTTACTTATGGCACAAATGTTTGGGTCATGTATCCAAAGAAAGAATACAAAGATTAGTGAGGAATGAAATCCTTCCTTATTTGGATTTTACTGATCTTGGTATTTGTGTGGATTGTATTAAAGGAAAATTTACTAAACACGCAATTAAGAAGACAGCCACAAGAAGCATACAACTTCTTGAAGTCATACACACTGACATATGTGGACCTTTTGATGTGCATTCATTTAGTGGTGAAAAATATTTTATTACATTTATTGATGATTTTTCACATTATGGTTATATTTAATTATGGCATGAAAAATCTCAATCAATAGACGTCTTTGAGGTGTTTATTAACGAGGTTGAGAGGCAATTAGATAGAAAAGTGTAAATCATAAAGTTTGATAGAGGTGATGAATTTATGAAATGTATGATGAATCTGGATAATATCCCAGTTCATTTGCTAAATTTCTTGAAAGGCGTGATATTTGTACTCAATACATAATGGTTGACACACCACAACAAAATGGTGTTGCAAAAAGATGCAATCGTACTTTAATGGATATGGTTATATGTATATTAAATTATTCTTTTTTATCCTTATCTTTGTGGATGCATGCTTTAAAAACCACTATGTATTTGTTAAATATGGTTCCTAGTAAGACAGTTTCAAAAACTCCTTTTGAACTGTGGATAGGAGGAAACCCTAGTTTAAAGCACCTGCATGTTTGGGTTTGCCCATCATAAATAAAAATTTATAATCCACATAAAAAAAACTGGATTCAAGAACAACCAGTGATTTTTTTCATTGGTTATTCAGAAAAATCTAAAAGGTATAGATTTTATTGTCCTAATCATAGTTCAAAAATTTTTGAAACTAGAAATACTATGTTTATTCAGAATGGTGAAATTAATGAGAGTATAGAACCTCATAATGTAGAGGTTAAAGAAGTTGGGGTGAAAATTTCTTTGCCCATCACTTCTAATAAAGTTGTTATTCCTACTGTTGTTAAAAAAATTGACAATATACAAGATGAGCAAAATAGCAAATGAATGATTATACATCCCAAAATAAAGTTGTCACCAATGAACCTATAATTGATGAACCACAAGAAGTAGCATTAAGAAGATCTGCTATTTCGAATGATTATATGGTTTATCTTCAAGAGTCAAATTTTGACTTAGAAATTGATGATGATCCACTTTCATTTTCACAAGCCATAAAAAGTGTGAATTTTAATAAGTGGTTAGATGCCATGAAAGAAGAGTTAATATCAATGGATCATAATAAAGTTCGGGACATTGTTGAATTGCCTGAAGGTTACAAAAGAGTTGGGTTTAAGTGGGTCTTTAATGTTAAGAGAGTTGATATTTGCATGTTTTATATTCTTACAACTTTTATAGTTTTGATAATTCCAAATATTATTATTTTATGTGTAGTTATCTCCTAACACTTTTTGGAAGATTTATTTTTGCTCTTGTGTGTACTAATATTTTAGGAAAATCAAACTCCAAACTATTAAAGACTTCAAATCAAATTCAGCATGAGATATCTTGTATTTTGAAGCTTGTAATTTTTGTATGAATTAAGTTTGAGAGAGAGTGATTGTAATTGAGTGAATAAACACACACACATACTTTAAGAGATCTTAAAAATTTTGTACTGATTGTACGGGGCGATCAGGTCAATTATCTCCTTGTAAGAGCAATGGAATGAATAGTTTTTGGAGAAAATTTTTTTTAAGTCCTGATCGTCCAGACGAAATTATAATCGTCCCCGGACGAGTTTGGCTCTATAAAATTTTTGTCCAAACAACATTTATAATCATGCATGGACGAGTTACTCTCTGTAAAAATTTCGTCCAGACAAAATCTTGTTCGTCCCAGGACGATGGGAACCGACTTAAGTAAGTTGGTTACATCCTATTATTATTTGGAAACCGACCTATGAAATAACTGTTCGTCCAAACAAACCTAGTTCGTACGGGAAGATGATCGTGTATAAATATAGTTCATACCAATATACATTAGGATCGTTTCTAACACTTTAAATAAAATCATCCAGGACGATCCACGATCGTACGGAACGATCCATTTCATGCTAACTTGAAAATTTGTAGTTTTTGGACCGTCTTTCTTGTCTTTTCTCTATATGGTCCAATTTAGACTACCACCAAATTTTTTTTCCCATTGATCTTCGTGCCTATTGAAAGAAGAGTCAATACGAGAGTGTGAGAAAGTGTTTGAAGAAGGATTCTTGCTACTGGAGTGTGAAGGCTTCACTTGGAGTTTAAAGGTAAGAGTCTTTGCTTTTGAATTGTGATTACTTCACTCTTTTCTTTCTTCCTTCTAGATTTCTTGTGAGGAGATCTGTCAAGAAGATCCGGTTCTCTACCGACACTTGGGGAGTGTAAATAGACGAAGGGTTCTCTACCCACACTAGGAGAGTGTGAAAGGATGAAGGATTCTCTGCCCACACTAGGAGAGTGTGAAAGGACAAATGGTTCTCTGCCAACACTGGGGATAGTGTAAAAGGATGACGGTTCTCTGCCACACCGGGTAGTGGTGGAAAGAGTTTGTTATAAAGACTTCTCCGCCTTGCTGTGGGTGCAAAAGGAGAGACACTATTGGTATTAGTGCAATACTCGGAGTAGTGCATGTAGGTCTTGTTTTGACCTAACTACTATAAATCTTGTGTCTTTTATTCTTTACTGTTTTTTATTTTTTGCTTTTTCTATTTTAAAAATTATGGTTGAAAATTATTTCTAAAAATTCATTAAAGTTTATTTTCGGTTCAAAATATTCAAAAGAGGGATAAATTTTTAAAATACCAATTCACCCTCCCCCCCTCTTGAATAGCCTTGGAACATAAGCTTAGGTTTAACAACATAATTCATAGTGAACGAGTTTCAACATTTAAGACCAAACGTAACTCTAAAGGCAATATTGAATGATATAAGGCTAGACTTGTTGCCAAAGGTTTTACTCAGAAAGATGATGTTGACTACAAAGATACCTTTTCTCCAGTTTCTAAAAAGGACTCATTAAAAATTATTATGGCGATAGTGGCTCATTATGACTTAGAGTTACATCAAATGGATGTGAAAACAGCCTTTCTTAATGGGGATTTAGAGGAAGAAGTTGATATGGATCAGCCTGAAGGGTTTTCAATTGAAGGAAAGGGACATATTGTGTGTAAACTAAAGAAATCAATATACGGACTTAAACAAGCTTCCCGATAATGGTATCTCAAGTTTAATAATATCATCACTTCTTTTAGATTTAAATAAATCACTGTTGATCGATGTATATATCTAAATGTTAGTGGGAGCAAGTTTATAATTTTGATTTTGTATGTTGATGATATTTTGCTTGCTACTAATGATCTTGGTTTATTATATGAAACTAAAAAATTTCTCTTAAATAACTTTGAAATAAAAGATATAGGTGAGGCATCCTATATGATAGGAATTGAAATATTTCATGATTGATCACAACGAATATTAGGATTGTCTTAGAAAGCATATATTAATAAAGTTTTTGAGAGATTTAAGATGGAAAATTGTTCAGCAAGCATTGTTCCAATTCAGAAAGGAGATAAACTGAGCCTTATGCAATGCCCAAAGAATAAATTAGAACATAAAGAAATGAAACAAATTCCTTATGCATCTATTGTTGAAAGTTTAATGTATGCTCAGACTTGTACTAGACCAGATATAAATTTACTATTGGAATATTGGGTAGATATCAAAATAATCCAGGGCTTGATCATTGGAAAGCTGGAAAGAAAGTTTTACAATATCTATAAGGAACAAAGAAATACATGCTCAATTTTAGAAGATCTGATCACCTTGAGGTGATTGGATATTCAGATTTAGATTTTACTAGAAGTTTAGATTCTAGAAAATCCACATTTGGATATGTGTTTCTCTTAAGTGGAGGAGCAATATCTTGGAAGAGTGTGAAGCAGTCCGTCATTGTTGCATCCACAATGGAAGCTGAGTTTGTGGCATGTTTTGAGGCCACAATTCAAGGATTATGGCTACGAAATTTTATTTCAGGACTTGGAATTGTTGACAGTATTGCCAAGTCGCTGAAAATTTATTGTGATAATACCGCATCAGTCTTCTTTTCTAAGAACGATAAGTATTCAAAGGGTGCTAAACATATAGAATTAAAATACTTTGCCGTTAAAGAAGAAGTTCAAAAAAAAGAGTATCATTTGAGCATATTAACACCAATCTTATAATTGCGGATCCATTAACTAAAGGGTTGCCACCAAAGACATTTCATGAACATATTGTTATGATGGGCATTACTGAAAATTCTTATTAAGATTATGTTTATTTGCTCTTTATATCTTTTGATACTTTGAGATTTTTTATTTTGTTTCTGATAATTAGTGTATCCTATTTATTATGATGTGTACAAATAAATCTTTATGTGAATATTGATGAGATTTGTCTTTGTAAAGACATTATTGCTTGACCATTATGTGTGTATCTTATTATGCCTCATATTAAGTATAAGATTAGTATCATGATAAATGGAAGGAAATGCATTGAACTAATGGTCTATGATCGTCATAATTCATATTAATTTTGTACTTAACAATGAATTTATGATTTGACCAATTTAAGGAAGAGAATTTATATATTGCGCTTATGTTAATTAAATTATTAATTGAATAATTTCATATGGGCCAAGTGGGAGAATGTTAGAATAATTAAATATATTAATTATGCGAGACGTCGTAATAATTATTTAAGAATATATATCTAATTATATAAACCATTATGTGGCCCATATATTTGAATTAATGAAATTTAATTATTTATGTTAAAATCCTATTGGTCAAGAAAAGATAATTTTATCATTCGTTTATGAACCGTGTAATCAACTAACTCCTATGAGCGATTATTGTAAAATAACTCCTATGAACAGTTATTGTAAAATAACTCCTATGAGCGGTTATTATGACTAATCCCTGGGAAATAACTATCGGTCCTCTCTCTCTCTCTCTTAAAGAGGAGTTATCTTGCTCCATAGAGGACTAACTCATGAAAGAAGAAAGTGAAGGGAGAAGGGAGAGAAACCGTAGTTCGAAATTCGACGAATTCAAAATGAATAAAGGTATGTTTTTTTTCCGATTAAAGATTGTGAAAATCATCTTGTTTAAAATCTTGAGGATTTAAGACTTATGTAAATTCAAGTTTTTCGTTTCGATTTCTTTTATATAAATTATGATGCGAGTTTATACAAGAGTTAGAGAACTCCATTAAGTCTTACACTTAGGTCATGCCATTTTTATATTAAGAAGGAGAGCCATCCTATCCTCCTTGAAATACAAATGTTGTTTTATTTGCCGCCTTCATTTTGTTCTATCTTCACCTCTAGCAGGAGGAACATCAAGGCCTTCCTCATAACCTCCCAACATCATACTACAATCTTATTCATCATAAGGTGGAGGATAATCATGAGCTTCCTTTGTGGCTTTCCTCAACTTCAACACAAATTTCTCCATCACCTAAATGACATTGCACTTTCGCCTCTTCAAGGACCATCCTAGTACCTGTTCTCATTTCATCTTCCAACGCTAAGGATGCTAGCAACAATAGATTACTTCCTTCATATTAAAACAATTAATATCTAAGTTCTGAGAAAGACAACACTTAATAACTCATATCTAGTCCTAGGAGAGGTTCCTTCAACTAAAGCCTACCATTCGTAGCTTCACTCATCAACTTCACATTTCAAAGTTTTCAAAGTTAAGAAAGCCAACTGCCAAAATTTTTCAACAGAACAATATTTGCTGGAAATATGGCATGTATGCGCCTTGAAAAAATTGCAGCACAGAATTTGAACGTTGACTGATGAGTAACAGCAACACCAGAAAAAGACGTACAAGTGTGCAATTACTTGATTTTATCCCTTAAAATAGTATAACCTACAGACTAAACCCATATGAGAAAGTTCAAGCACTCACAATATCGTCGACTAGCTGTTGCGTGTCTTGTTTAAAGTCTGCAATCTTTTCCAACAAGAAATAAATAAATATGAAGGTTCTTTGAATAAGCCAAAGATGAATAAAGGATATCCATCTACAGTTATATATATTAAGATATACGAATATTGCCCATCTGAAAACATCAATATCTCATCGAAGGCTTTGATTGTTGTGCAAAACAGCGGAAAACAACACAAATCACACAATCAAACACAATGAATATGATGTAACTTATGTGGTTCGACGTGTCTTCGTCTACAGGGAAGAAATGATTTCACTATTGTGAAGAAATAGGGTTAAAATTTCACTCATACACATATATCACTAGGGGTGTCAATTTTTGACACAATCCAAAATCCTACTCGAACCCTACCCGAAAAAATCCATGTTAGGGTCAACTCGGACCCTAAACGGGTCGGGTTCAAGTTCAACAAACCAACCTGTTTTAAAAATTGGGTCGGGTTGGGTTGACCCAGCAACCTAAAATTGACCCGAAATTGACACGAAAACTCGTATTTGACACAAAATCCTGAGATTGACCCGTTTGTGACCCAAAAATTGAAGATTGACCCGATTTTTTACCCGAAAACTAGCAATTTTGGGTCAACCTCTGATCATTCATGTCAGGTTGGGTTGACCCGGACCCGAATCGGGTCGGGTTCAGTTCTAAAAGCTTGACCCGTTTTTAAAAATGGGTCGGGTTCGGATTGACTCGAATAGTGTCAGGTCAGCTCCGAGTTCGACCCAAACCTGACCCATTGACCAGAATTGACACCCCTATATATCACCCCTCAAACTTATACATATAGGATTGAAACAAAATTAATAAGAAAATCTTAATTAATGAAAATCTAATCAAGTCAATTAGATCTCTCAATCAGTGCAGGAATTAAATCTCCCATTCATTGTAGTAATCAGGAGCTCCTTTAATTACAACTCCAATTTGAAAGAAAATGAAAAACTTCCATAACATTGATCTCTCTTCCTTTCTTTAATTATAGCTTATCTTTACAGACAAAATTCTATTGCTGACCTTATAAAGTATTTCACTTGAAAAAGACCTTCTAAAGTAGAATACTTTTCAAAGTATTGATGTCTGCGTCAAGACTTCGAAATTATATAGTTGACTAAGGGAACTTAATGAGGAATAAAAAAAATAATCAGAAAAGAAAAAAGAAATGAATGAAGAAGATTGTATAGCATGAAGATTAATCAGTCCTCCCTTAGACTACATGAGATGATCTGTCCTTTTAATACTACAAAATTTAGATGACTAATAGAAAAAGCAGAAAATAACTTCTTTTTAGCATATTTTTAGTTAGGTTGTAGTTCTCTACTTGTATGTAGTTACGTATGTATCTCATATGGTAGACTAATTTTCAAGGAGTTGTATCTTGAAACTCCAAATAGAGTAAGCACTCAATTCTAGTACTACTGATGTATATATTTGTCAAAATCAACCACTTACGTACTCCAGTTATTTAATATAAACACGTGAGTTTTTTTTTTTTTTTTTTTTTTTTTTTTTTTTTTTTTTTTTTTTTTGACATTTAGTTCAATTAAGGAAAACTTATACGTACATCACATATGTAAGACCGAACCCTAGGACCTCTTAATTGATAGCCAAAGATTTCAACCAACATACCAAGATGACTTGCATATAGCACATTACGCATTGTGCTTCTATTTTTTCAATTATGCTATGAATAATATTTTAATTCATAAGCTCTGATTTGATTTTTCAATGTAAAATTCAATTGTTTAAGGCGAAGATAGTAACTTACATGTTCATTGATTTTAGCTTTGTATGTACTAATATGGATTTAATATTATTTATAATTAAAAGCTTAAGGATCTTTTTTGAAATTAATATTCTCATTTCATTGATTTGAATTGAATAGGGCTATAGGATTATCATTTATTGAGATCCATGACTCTTCAAGAGTTCTTAAATGTTCTCATAATGGCATATTTAGGTGATGAATATATTCCTTAGTCAAAGGTGTAACTTTTTTAAGCTGTTCCACAAAAGGCATTGAAAACATCATCTAGTCGATGAATATTTTAAATCCCTTTAAAAATAAATAAATAATTATATATATATATATATATAACTCTTAAAAGGTTAATTAAGCACATTTTTATTTAAATTATTTCATAAAGGCTGCAAGTAAAAAATTTGATAGAGAGAGAGAGAGAATTTGATCACTTAAACCTACAAACATCATTAGACATATCATTAGAAAAGTACAATGGACTGATTAGGGACATTATTTTTTGAGTAAAAAATCAATGAAGAAAGAGTCATATGACCTTGCTTAGTTGAAATAGCATACAATAGTAATATGTAGGAGTTATAATGCATTTTTATGATTTAGAGAATGCCTCAATATATACAATGCAAATGAAATTAAGATATAATATCATTGGTATGGGTGATAAAATAAAGTTGATGAAATTGATAAATGTGCCATATTATTCCCTTTTTAAGAGAAAAGTGATAAAATATGATGTGAAAAAATATTACAAAAATTGCTTGATACTAACTCAAAGACACCATAATCTCCGCTATGCTAGGGTTTTGCTCTTCTCGGGCAATCTTTATGTCGTGTCAACATTCCAATGTGTTTTTTAGTGATATCAGCTCACTGCAATGTTCAGGGAAGTCTTCTTCAACCTTTTTTTTTTTTTTTGGTTTTTGCTTTTTTGTAGTGGTTTGGGTTTTCCTTTAGATGGCTACGCCTCAATCATGGGTTTCCTCCAGTAGTGTGGCTTCGACTCACGTCGTTAATTTTGAGGATCTTGGCTTTCTAAATGCCATAATCAAAAAGAGATCTTTTAAGGATTTGATTTTTGAAACTATATCTTCCACTTCTTTTCCACATCTTAAGCCTACCACTCATTGTGGTATAACTTCCATATGGATCTTGAAAGAGGAAATGCTGGCCTTGGTAGGATCATTTCAATTTGATCTTGTTGGAAAATTTAAGATTTGTAGGCCTAAACTCGACCTTATTCATTAGTTTTTCTTCAATCTTAAACTTTCTAGTGGATTCTCTATCATTTTGCAAGATCAAAGACATATTTTGATAGAATTGTAGAATGATTTGGATTATAGCTAGATTTTTAGTCATAGATCTTATTATGTCTGCAATTGCTATATAAAGCTCATAAAATGGTCTCCATTTTTTGATATTATTGTTGAATCCCCTATTATTCATATCTGTATCTCCTTCCTTAAGCTTTGTCTGCATTTTTTTCTCCAAGGATCATATAAGGCTTGGAAAGCCTATTTGGCTATCCTCTACAAATTGATAACACTACGGTCCTAGGTTTACGACCCTCGGTTGCGACAGTGTTGGTTGAGCTTAATATCACCAAGCAATATCCCAACTCAATTTGGTTAGGTCCAAAAAAATACAACCATGTTTAGAAGATTGTAATGAATGACTTTCCAGCTTTTTATGATCACTATAAAATATTAGGCCATAGTAAGCTTTATTGTAACCAACTGAACCTGAATATTAGGAAATCCCAAATTTTCAAGCTAAAACGGGTTGTTGTTAATGTTGATGAACCTAAAGAAACTGAGGAGGCTGCTAATATTCCCCTTATTCCTGCTATTAATCTAACTAAAACATGTCCTGATCTCACCGCGAATGTTTTGCCTCCTAATGTTAATATTTCTGAACCTATGATCCCTCCTATGGGTAATGTAAATGTTGGCAAAAATGTGACTATTTCTGATGGCTCTTCTAATGATGCTTCAATCTCTTTAAATGTTTCCAATATGATTCCTGCAATTAATTTACATGTTTTATCTGCATTTGATAATGGATCAAGGCTTCGTTTGGGTCGGCTTTTTTATTACTTTTTAAAATGGAGTTTTAGTTCAAAAATTTTACTTTTTTATTAAAACTCCATTTTAAGAAGCAATAAAGAAACAGTCCCAAACGAAGCCTAAATATGTATGCTACGATTGATGTTCAGATCTAATCATAACGGCTATATTAAATATGAGATGCCTTGCCTTAATCGAATACCATAAATTTGTCTAAACTGAGGAGAAGAGTAATCATTAATATTTCGAGGAAAATTTAATTTAGCCATAAAATAAATTAACTAGTTAACATGAATATTAAAATCGCGCGCACATATAACATCTATCATGTAGACATCGACATAATAGCATTTTGAGCACAACTCAGATTTCGTTTGGGACAACTTTTCTCCTATTTCTTAAAGCGATTTTTTAAAAAAATTTACTAAAAAAAACCACTTTAAGAAACAATAAGAAAACCGTCACAAACGAAACCTCATTCATTCGAGCTGCGTTATTCTTTTTCTAACTATTAGAAATTAATTGCAGTAAGCAGTAATAGCATGAGCAGCGCCCGTCATTGCCCGCCACATGCGTCATTAAAAATATTTTATTATTATATAATTAATAACCACGTGTTAATATCTTATACGTCATAATCTTTCAGTTCCTATGGATATCACATTAGTGGATTACCTTCCTTTGAATCAACAGCCTTTTTTGACGGATACTTCTTCGTCTTCTCCATGTGCGGAAGGTTAATTGTAAAGAAAAAATAAAAAGAAATGTGCAAAATTTAATTCAAATTTATTAAAAAAGTAAATTGAATTCACACATCAATAATATCCTCTGTAATTTTAAATTTAAACTTATTCAATCTTTAAATTTA